>NW_010399721.1:1407-1823 GCF_000710305.1 Buceros rhinoceros silvestris
CATCACAGCTGGATTAAAAAAAAATACACAAAAAATATAATACATAAAAAAAATGGATTTTTAACATTGTGGACTGACACAGCTCTAAAAATGGTGATTGTAACCCTGGTAAGCTTTACAAAGTCTTTAAAAAAATAAAACAGTACTTCATGTGAAATTCATAAATACACTGGAGGAGAACGGAGGGGCTTGGGGGGGTTGAAAAAGTGTCTCTGGGATCGTGGCTAAACCCTGGCCAGGGCCATTGGGGCACCAGGCAGCATGTGCGTGGGGTGCGGGTGGGTGCTCTGGGGCTCGGTGTAGGTGGGATGGAGGGATGCAGGGATGGAGGGGGGATGGAGGCACAAACCGGTCCAGTTCACGAAGAGCTTCATCCCCCGGCGGGGCTGGGAGAAGGGCAAGCCTGTGTTTTATGG
>NW_010399721.1:1956-2535 GCF_000710305.1 Buceros rhinoceros silvestris
GCACGCCTGTGTTTTATGGCAGGGAAGGTTTGAGTTTTTATTCCCAGAGTTTTAGATCAGCGAGTGAAACAGAACAAAGAAAAAGAACCATGGAACAACAAACATGCTACATATGTGACTCGGCCGGGCGGCCTGAGCACAGCCCTGGGATGGGATGCTGGTGCTTTTCCCGGGATTTTTTCCTCTTTTCCCACCTCCATCCAGCCCCATCACTGAGTCCTTGCCCGGGCACAGGTTCCGCAGGGATGGGTGGCTTCTCCTGGCAGTGAGAGGTCGAAGTCCCCAGCCACGTGGGTCACGGGGCACGGTGATGGCAGCCAAGGCCCTTTCCTGAGCTCTGGTGCTGTTCCTGCTCCTCCACACCCGGCAGCATTGAGCCTAAACCCCCACTCTGTGCCCCCCATCCCCCTCGAACCACTTCTGCCCTCCTGCAGCACCCAGCTCTGCACCTCCCACTGCATTCGCTCCCCCACCAGCACCAGAAACCCAGCCAGCCCTGCCCATCCTGGGCTCCTCGTCACCTCCTGCCACCCTGCTCCATGCTGCCACCACCAACCCCAACCTCTGTCCCTCCGCATC
>NW_010399721.1:2740-3170 GCF_000710305.1 Buceros rhinoceros silvestris
GGGTCCGTCGGCGGTGGGTTTTGTTGGCCGCCAGCCACAAACACACCTCCAGGCAGACCCCGTGCCCTGTCCTGGCGTCCCTCCTGTCCTCTGTCCCGCCTGTCCTCACCTCTGCCCGCTCACAGCCAGGCCCTGCACTGCACACTGTGCTTCCGGCATGAGCTGCCTCCCCGGCTGCTTCCATGGGAAACAAAAACCAGAACGGTCCACATAGAAAAAAGGCAAAAAAGGTGGGGGGGAAAAAAAATCAACGGAAAATGTACATATGCAAAGTAAAGCAGGCAAATCTGCCCTCACTGCTCTCTCCTCGTTACTCCTCGGCCACCGAGGGTACGTTTGCCCTGGGCCACCCCTGAGTGCGATCCCTGCAAGCACACGCAGAACTCAGGGGATCCCACAGACATATAAAGAGCAGCCTCCGGGCTGCAGC
>NW_010399721.1:3387-3714 GCF_000710305.1 Buceros rhinoceros silvestris
GCGTCACCTCGTCTGGTCACCAGCACAGGGTGGTGGTGGGGGAGCAGGTCCTGTTCACCGCCGAGGGACATAATCCCGATTCCAAGCACCATGTCTTTTTAAAAAGTATTAAAAAACACTTTTAATTTAAAAACAGGGAAAAAACCAAAGAGCCATTAAAAAATCGCTTTGCGTCATCGATGCCCTCTTGCCTTCAGCGCCCAGCTCCCGGTGCCCCGGCTGGGCACAGAGAAGGACCATCCCAGCTGCCAGTCCCCAGGGAGGTGGCAGTGTCCCCCTCCTGCCCTGCCCTGCTCCTACCTGCTCCCGCCTTGGCACATCCATCCC
>NW_010399721.1:4402-5090 GCF_000710305.1 Buceros rhinoceros silvestris
CTTCTCATGAGCCAACGGACACGGGCGGCTTGTCTGCGTGGCCCCTCCCTCCCCTGCATGCCCCTCATACCCCCGAGGGCCCCTAGTCCTTGACCAACTTGTACACGTGGTGCTGGGCGCCATGCTCACTGGTGGAGACCTCGAACACGAAGGCGATGCAGAGCAAGGTCTCCTGGGTGTCCCTGTTCGTAACAACCTGCGGCAGAGCAGAGAGCGTGTCAGGAGGGGGCTGAGCCCGCCGGGAGATGCTGTTATTCGGGGGGTCACACGGGCTCAGGCACAACCACTTTAATTAGGCCATCAAAAATGTACTACCCATTTTTTGCGGGGGTTACACAGGCTCAGACTCAGCCAATTTAACTGCACCATGGAAAATTCACTACTCATTTTTGGGGGGTTGCATAGGCTCAGGCAGGGCCGGTGCGTTTGCAGTGCTGGGGCCAGACACCACAGCAGGGATGGCAGGATCCATGTGAGCTCCATGCTCTAGGTGGGAAACGCACCCTGGAAACGGCGGGGAGGTACCTGCAGGATGGTGAAATTCTCCAGGACGCTGTTCATCATGTACTTCTCCGGGAGGTGCTTGAGCTTGTGGATGAAGTTGATCATGTACTCGCACATGGGAGACCGGTGGATGCGGTAGACGAAGCGGCCGGTTTCCCGCCCCGCCTACTCCGCCTGCGGGGGG
>NW_010399721.1:5157-6427 GCF_000710305.1 Buceros rhinoceros silvestris
AAGCGGCCGTTCTCCAGCCGTGCATACTCCGTCTGCGGGGGACAGCCAGGGTGAGCAGCCACCCCACAGGAGGTGAAACGCCACGAGGGGCGCAGGCATGGGTCGGTGGTGGCCAAGTGGGACGTGGTGGAGATGTCTCCTCCACTCCACCCATGGACAGGCGTGTACCCATGTCTGCTACACCCAGCTCTGGGGCTTTCTCCACTCCGTTCTCCAGCCGTGCATACTCCGTCTGCGGGGGACAGCCAGGGTGAGCAGCCACCCCACAGGAGGTGAAACGCCACGAGGGGCGCAGGCATGGGTCGGTGGTGGCCAAGTGGGACGTGGTGGAGATGTCTCCTCCACTCCACCCATGGACAGGCGTGTACCCATGTCTGCTACACCCAGCTCTGGGGCTTTCTCCACTCCAGGACCCACTGTGGACCCAGTTCCCACCCCTTACCCATGCAGTGGGGCGTGGGACTCACCTCCACCTTCTCCACGACCTGCTTCCCAAAGGAGCACACCTTGGTGGAGACCGTGATGGTCATGTTCTCTGCACTGCTGTACTGGCTGCTGACCCCGTAGAAAGTCCCCGGCCCATCCTGGATCGTGCTGTTCAGATCCGCCTGGAGAGATGAGAGGGATGAGGAGGTCCTGTTAGGTGCCATCACACCCAGCTCTTGATGGGGACGGGGGACACCGGCTTATGGAGCTGCCCAGGCTGTTCCCACTTGGCTAGTGGGGTGCCCAACCTGCAACAAGCCTGCAGCTCAAGGACAACCCTCTCCATCCTCATCCTCCCAGCACCGTACCCAAAATTTGACGAGGAAGAAGGAGTTCTGGGGGCCACGCTCATAGAGCTCCTTGAGGCCACCTTTCTTCTCAGGGAACTTGTCATAGATCTGGCGGATGTCCACGGCCTCCAGCAGTGGATCGCTGTACGAGGGGTTCGTCTGGCCAATGTGCACAAAGAGGTGTTTGCTGTACTGTAAGGATCGCGGCGGTGGGGGAAAAAGAAAAAGAGGTCAGATGAAAGCAAGATACCACCAAGTGCAGGGGTGGGCACGATCCTAGCCGGGTTGGGGGGACACAGAGGGGACCGTTACCGTTTCGGCGTCCCGTGGCACTTCCATGAAGGCGGAGTACTCGAGGAGCCGGAGCTTGGTGGAGGCGATGGTGCGGTCTTGCCAGACGGGCACGGCCGAGGCGGCTGGCGGGAGCGGAGCCAAGGGCTCGTAACCTGAGGCGGGGGGGGACAACACGGACCACCACGAACCGGGGAGAACAC
>NW_010399721.1:6734-7038 GCF_000710305.1 Buceros rhinoceros silvestris
GACAGCGCTTACTGGCTAGTGATGGAGGCATGGGTGGCTGGATGGGGTAAGCGGGCTGTGCAAATGGTTTAATGCTGGAAAGCAAAGAGCATCGTTAGGTTAACGAAGCCCGGGTCGCCCCAGCCCCTCGCCAAGGGGGTGTCCTGCCTGGCACAGCAGAGGGGTCTCATACTTACTCCTGAGAGGGTCCAGGCTGTCCGGGGATAGGCCCACTCCAAAACTGGGGGAACAACACAAGACAGAGTCAGAGGTTTCTGATGCCCCCCCCCAGAATTCCCCTCCTCGCTGCCAACCACAGAGAACC
>NW_010399721.1:7306-8444 GCF_000710305.1 Buceros rhinoceros silvestris
TGTCCAGAGGGCAGGGGCTGTCCTCACCCTGGGGGCAGCAGAGAAGACGGCCTGAGGAAGAGGAGTTGGGGGGCTGAGCTTGTTCTGCAGGACGCTGGCCGACACGATCTGTGCGGAGGACATGGAAGCCATGCTCTGCAGAGCCTTATCCTTCGAGACCTGGTCCTGGGGGGACAGGAGAGAGATGGGGGGTTACAGGGGCACACTGAGACCCCCCCAGACTGAGTGTGCCCGGCAGGTTTCGCAAAGCTCGGAGCTGGTTGTACAGACTGGCCAAGGGATCAGGGCTGCACCCACGTTAACGCTCGAAGCTTGCAAATGTGCCCCGGGAGAAGCTGCAGGGTCTGGATACGGTCCCCGCCGCCCCCGTGCGGAGCCCCCCCCAGACTGAGTGTGCCCGGCAGGTTTCGCAAAGCTCGGAGCTGGTTGTACAGCCTGGCCAAGGGATCAGGGCTGCACCCACGTTAACGCTCGAAGCTTGCAAATGTGCCCCGGGAGAAGCTGCAGGGTCTGGATAGTGTCCCCGCTCCCCCGGTGACAGGAAGGGAGGTAACTGGGAACAAAATGGGGAACAAAAGGCATCACAAACTCAAGCTCAACTTACCAAGTTCATGGCCTGTCCGCAAAAGAAAGGAAAAACACAAGGTTAGAGCATCGTGGGAGCCTGTGAGCACTGTGTGCCCCCCCGAGCTGTGCACCCCCCACCCCAGCTCGTCCCCGCAGCCTGATATGGGGACAGAGCCCCTTGACCTGGCTGGTCACTGCGGGGTGCACATGGTGGGCACCAATTCCCAGGCCTAATCCTCCTGGGAAGGAGATGCCCCGCTATTTTAGGGGGTTGCTGTAGCTTTGTAATATCCTTTACAGCCTTTATCAGCCTCAGCAACCTCCTCAGCAGCCTCCAACACTTGCACCAGGGCATGGAGAGCCAGAGCTGCCCAGCTCCTGCCCAGAAAAGGGCACCGACTCCCCTGAGAGCACCCTGGGCACACCCCCCATGCCGGGTGTGCATTTACAGCAGACACCAACTGTTTTCCCTTTTATCTTTTGCTCTGGAGGTTGCAGCAGCTCCAGGCAGGGTCAAGGGGCTCTGAGATCTTGTCCCAGGGCCCGGCTGCTTCTCCAGCCACATCTCCAG
>NW_010399721.1:8548-8815 GCF_000710305.1 Buceros rhinoceros silvestris
GGGCCTCGAGTTTTGTGCCCCGGGCCCGGGCTCCTCCCCCAGCCACATCTCCAGCCCACGGGTATGCTGGTCCCACCACACCCCCTCTATTCTCCCTCTGACCCTTCCACAGGGATCAACTGCCCTGCACTGGGCTGGGAAGGGATGTTCTGCACCCCCAGCTTAGGGGGATCTCTGTCCTCGCTGTTCCCTGCCATCTTCCTGCTGGTAGCGTGAGGAGGGTGGAGAACACAGCCATGGCCACTGGCCTCCATCCCCGGACCACTG
>NW_010399722.1:0-2033 GCF_000710305.1 Buceros rhinoceros silvestris
CAGGAAAGGGATGGCCCTGCTTGCACGAGAGTTTGATCCAACACCTGATAAAGCATTATCGAATCTCAGCGTTCATTCCCCAAGCCAAACTCCTGTCCCTGTCACCCAGCCATAAACCTCCCTCCTGTGCACCAACACCAGGGCACACACACCGTCCCCCACCGGGGAAGATGAATGGCGACAGCAGCAATTAATTCAGCGCTGAGCTAGAGCGGGACGGGTTTTTGCGCTGAAGCGTGACAAATATTTTTTGGTCCCCCCCAGGAGAAGGGCCGGAGAGCAGCCCGTGGACTTTACTTGTAAAGAGTGACGTCCTGGTGCCCTTGCACCTTGGACGAGGCTCGGTCAGGCTGAGCTTTGGCCTCCAGCTTCCCGGCGCCCGCCGAGAAGAAGGGGTGGTAGCGGTTGGCCTCCTGGGGATGCCGCACTTCTAAGGCCTCTTGTGGGTTCAGGTACAGCGTGACAGGGATCGCTGGGAGGATGCTGATGTACCTGAAGGAAGGGAAAGATGGGAAGAGCTTGAGGACAACAAACACAAAGGACATGAATGGCCTGATAGGTCACCGAGCTCATCCCTCACCACAGCCAAGGCAGGTCTTGGCATGTCCAGAAGTTTTTGTTTTCTAAACTAAAGACCTCCTTTGAAATATTCTCCTTCAAAATATTTTTCTCTAAAGATATCTGCTGGGTCTTAACCCTGTGGGAGAGGTTAAAAGCCAACAGTAGAATAAACTACTGAGGAGATCAAATGGATCGCACAGCTTTAAGAGCAGGTACAACAATCTGGTCCAGAGGATCTCCCCAAGAAGTTTCTTCAGCTGGGAAGTCTCTGTTCCTCACAGAGACCATCCCCGTCACTTACAGATGATCAGATACTGGTTTACAAAATTCTAAGTGTCACCTCCATAGAATCACAGAACCGTCTGGGTTGAAAAAGCCCTTTAAGCTCATCGAGTCCAACCGTTCCCCCAGCACTGCCAAGTCCACCGCAGCACTCGACGCCACCCACTTGCCTTTTGGCCAGCGTGATGTTGTAGTAGCTGAAGAGGGATGGCCAGTGCCTGAAGGAAAGCTTCCTCCAAATCTCCTCATCCTCTGCTCCCCAGGTAACCTCCGCTTCAGTTCCCAGCTCCGTCTGTCCGTTCCCTCTGCCCTCTGCTCCTTGGGCCCACGTGTGCTGGTTTGTCTCCAGCCCGCCCAAGGGCCCCAGCCCCAACTTCTGCTCATGCTGCTGCTGCGTCTGGTTTTCTGACAGCTGTATGGGGTCCGACGGGAAGACTGAGAGATCGATCTTGGGGTCCCCAGCAGGCAGGACCCCTCCAGGAACAGGCATGGGAGGCAGACCTGCGTCACCCAAGGGACTCTGTTCAGTGACCTGTGACGTGAGGTAGGTGCGGAGACCAGCAGGATCCGTGTACACCAGGATTCCGATCCAGATCACCGTCCCGGCCTGGATGGAGACAAGCCCCTTCAGTGCACAGCTTTCACACGTGCCTCCAGCACCCTGTCAGCTGCTTGAGCCGCTCAGCACCACCCCGACCACCTTGCACCCCATTAATGATCTTGCTCCTGGCAGACCCTCATCCTCTGAGAGGACTGGGAGGGGTTGCACAGCACACTGCTGTTCCGTGAGCCATCCAGCTCAACCTGAGGGCAAGAACCCAGCTGCTCCCTCACAATCCCAGGGAAGAGACACCCAGGTGGCAGCTGGAACCAGCATGTCTGCCACCCTCAAACCGGGCTGGAAAGGCTTAATTTGGGGTTCTGAACTCTGCCAGACAGACCTGCTGCAGCTACCATGGCTCCCAGACTGATGTTTTAATGGAACCTAAGCTGCTGCCAGTGTTAGCTGACAGGAACAGACTGGGCGCTGGTTGGCAGAGCTGAGGAGCACAGAAACACACGCATTCCTCCACCTCCATCCACAACAGAGGTGGGGTGACACGCAGAGGCACTGACTGGGGTCACTGGGTGGGGGGACAAGCTGCAGTTACCCCTGCAAAAGGAAAAGCTTTAGTCTCTGTCCCGGTTTG
>NW_010399723.1:0-241 GCF_000710305.1 Buceros rhinoceros silvestris
TCCCCAGCGCGGCGAGAGGGGGAAGGGGACCCCAATCGGCTAAAATTCCCGCAGGAAGCGAGGCTGCTCCAAGGGACAAAGCCTCCCCAGAGCTGGGGGGTTTAGCAGGGACGGACGATGGCAGGAGCCGCCTCTGATGGACGCCCTGGCTGTGAGATGCTTTCTGAAGGAGACCCGTGTGGCTTCATGGGCAGAAGTGGCTTTGGTAAGTGAACCATTGGCTTCTTCTCTTTGCCGTGGC
>NW_010399723.1:299-968 GCF_000710305.1 Buceros rhinoceros silvestris
GGCTGTGAGATGCTTTCTGAAGGAGTCCCGTGTGGCTTCATGGGCAGAAGTGGCTTTGGTAAGTGAACCATTGGCTTCTCGTCTTGGCCGTGGCTTGGAGTGACACGTGTGACTGAGAAGTCTCCTGGAGAGCTGGCGCGCGGGCGGCGGCGCCGCTGCACGGTTCCTGGAAATGGTGGAACCAGGATTTGGCCAAGCTGCCGCCTGGGTCCCTTCGAACCGGAGCCGAGCAGCAGCTGTTCCCACGGGGTTGTCACAACCCAGCGCCCCGTCAGCCCTCTCCCGCGTGGGGTGGCCCTGCTGTGTCACGTCCCACCCGGCTTCGCTTTGAGGTCTGCCGCCGCTCCGAGGGGACACTCTGCTGTTGTCCCTGTCTGTGGTCCCTGCTTCGCTTTGGACACCCTGTCACCGGGGCAGGAGCCGGGGAGGGCGATGGAGCGGTCCTGGCTCCCAGCCCTGCACCAGCGCCTCCATTTCCCCAGTAACGTTCATCAACGGGACGTCTCTGCCCCAGAGAGCAGGGCCTGTCACCAGGGGGTGAGGAGCGGAGGCTGCCAGCCGGGGCGGGGGGTGGAAGGTCCTTGTTACAGGTCACCAAATCCAGGCAGAGCTGGAGACAACGCTAATCTCTGGCGGTCGAGCCAAGCTTGGGGCGTGCTGGAGAAAACT
>NW_010399724.1:0-264 GCF_000710305.1 Buceros rhinoceros silvestris
GGGCACCTCTACTGCCTCTGCTGTGCCCGGGGAGGGCGGGGGGGGTGGGGTGGGGAGACGGAAGGGAGGGGAACGGACGGAGGGAATTAAACAATTAAGCTATCAGGAGCGGAGCTCTGAGCAGAGCTCGGGGTTGCCATGAAAAGCAAATTTCAGAGGGGAGAATATCGATCCCATCCGTCAATAGAGAGGCGCAATGTCTTTCCGTGCAAGAAATTCTTCTGAATTAGGGGGCTTGCTCGTGAAAGGGGGAGGGGGCGCGGA
>NW_010399724.1:475-822 GCF_000710305.1 Buceros rhinoceros silvestris
GAGGAAGAAAGAAAATATTCATACCCGCTCAAAGGCAGCCTCTTTTTTAAAACGCTGGGAGCTTACTTCTTTCGCCACCTACCCGAGTAACCACCAGAAATCCATCTCTATTGAAGTGCTTACCCTTTAAATCCAGGTTTCGAGCGGAACTCCAACTGTGTGTAAAACCAGGGAGTCATCTGATGTGTGATGGGGAATGGGCTCTGGGCAGCAGAAATCAGCTTTCTCTCCTGGTGCCGGATTACCATGTTAACAAACCCCGGGAAGGGACCCCGGCGCCTCTGGCTGGCCAGGTCTCGTTGCTTTCACACATCGTCGGATGGTCTTGCCTTCCATTAACCCCGGGG
>NW_010399724.1:962-1727 GCF_000710305.1 Buceros rhinoceros silvestris
ATCGCCTCTCAGATGAATGTGGGCTTCCAGAAAAGGAGTCGGGGGGGAGAGGAGGAAAAAAAAATCGCCTAATGCAATCAAATCGATCTGATCTACACCATCTGTCGCCTGCCACTACACACAAGCGTTAAAATAGGAAAACGGGAGACACTGACAGCTCAGGAAGGTTGTTCTGCAGAGTTCATTTTTAGCAGAGCATTATTGGGTATGGACAGCATACAGTTACCAAAGCTGCTGTTAACCATCCAGTAGAGGATCCCAAACATGCTAATGGTGGATTAATTGAGGAAGATCTGACGTGCAAGCTTCATAGTCTCTTATTCATGACTTCCCAACGGGAAAGGACCAATGCCGTGTGGGACTATGGTAACACAGAGTCAAAGAGCTGCTAAGAAAATGGCTCTGTGTTCATAGCACCTCTCTCTGATAACAAACATATGTCGACCAGAACCGTTTAGCAGGATGGGGGAAATGAAATTTTCTTAGCTGAGGTTAGCAATTCCCATTGCTTGCACAAGTAAAAAATGGACTGTAGGTCTTAGGTGCTTTCAAGTGCTGGTCTCAGGATTCGCAGCCAGTGAAATCAGATGGCTCCCGCTCAGATGGGGGGTGTGTGGGGGGTGTTAAACCCCAAATCTTTTACTTCCTACTATGACCAAAGTGCATCCATAGCAAAGCTCTAAACATGCAGTGCTGCTAATTTCATCGGGAATGACGCAAGGTCGTTTTAATGCCAGGAACCCTTTTGACTTTTTCCAGCAGGAA
>NW_010399724.1:1863-2096 GCF_000710305.1 Buceros rhinoceros silvestris
GGCTTTTCGGCAAGACATTTCCGATCACTGAAATTTGACATAATCTCAGATAAATATGATTTGGTGAAGGGGGTGAGGAAAGGGGCGGCGAGTTGGGAAGAGACGGAGTGTGCATCCAGACCTGAAATCACCCCTGCTGCCAACACTCCGATTTACTCGAGTTTTCTACTCTTTACTGAATAATGAGGTTATAGACACATATATGTAACTATTAAAGCCGTATATGTACACAA
>NW_010399725.1:0-269 GCF_000710305.1 Buceros rhinoceros silvestris
CCCCCCCCTTTTTTTTTCAGTGGAGGCACAGGCTACTGTGTAGCAGATCGAAGCCTGCAGAAGGAAAGAAGGGGCTTTCAGATGTGGCTTCACGTTACAGCCAAGATGATGAAATTCTGACTTGCGTGGAAAGAGCAATTCCTATTTCTCCCTCTCCGCCCTCCTTCTCCAGGTTCCCCATCCCATGTATCTGAGCTAGCAGTCCTGAAGTTAAGTTACTTCAGCTACTTCAGTAATTTTTTAATTATTATTATTATTTCCCTTTCCCT
>NW_010399725.1:399-1726 GCF_000710305.1 Buceros rhinoceros silvestris
GAATTTTCTGCCAGAGCAGCCAGAAACTGACTTGCTGTATATCTGCCTCATCACTCAGCCTTATCCAGTGGAAGAGGCAAGGGTATGTATCCTGGTAGGAAGAAGAGAAGGTAGGGCCATCCCTTCCAGTGACTGCTTGCTATTAGATCAGTTTACCTATACCTATTATTTTTTTACTTTCCCCTTAAGGAGACAGTTTGGCACTCAAAAGGTTGAAAGTTGCAGCATGACAACAGTTGAATTTGTCTAGCTGTTCTTGTCAATAGCTATTGGAATTGGTCTAAGACTGTCACTGCTGCTTCTGTTCGGTTCCTTTCAAAATCTTAAAATAAAAAACCAAACTAAACAACAAAGAGCACAGAAGTGGTCTTTTGCTCCAACGGTCAAATGTACATCTGTAATTCACTTCCAAAATTGCAAAGATTCATATTCCTGTTGAAAAACATGAGCGTTGCTCTAAGTTAATGTGCAGCATTGCTGGAATTAGGATTTTATTTTCAATCCATCTGTTAACCCAGGTTCTTCTTACACCCTTTCAGTTAGAGGAGAACATGCCTTTCCGTGAGTATGGAGACAAGCTTTAAGATTGGGGTAACTATTTCAGAAACCCTAGAAGTTTCTAGATTGGCTGTTGTTTACTTACAAATTATTCAAATTAGTTTTCCATTATATCTGACCTTAAGTGCCAGTGTATCACAGATTTTTGGCGTCCTGAAAATAGCTTGAAAATATGAAGGATTGCTAGCTATGAATTACAGTGACCATGAAATGGAGTAAGCAGTAGTTGTATAGGTTGGTCCCAGAAAGATGATGTCATTGCTCCTTCCTTTCTTCTCCAGAGTACAGGCAGTACACGTATTATTTGGGAATGATTAAATGAGAATCTATTCCTGCTTTCAGCATCAGTGGACCAACAAATTTGCTAGATATTTGAGAAGAAATGGCAGAAAAGCTAATGGTAATGTTTATATTGCCATGGTTTGCTCTCACTGTCAATACTCTGTACTTTATCACAAGTGGTTTGTACTTCTCACAAAGGAACTGTTTCTGTTTAGCAGATCCAGGTCAATTCATTGCATTTGTTTGCATTTTGTAGCTTTGATTCTGCAACAAAGTTTCTATCACAAGTATTTAAAAAAGCCCCAAAACCTCTGAAGAATCGAGTCTGCGCTGTCACACACTTGCACTATATAAAGGACTATGCAAATTAGATGTAAATTATCATATTTTCTCAGTCATAGTGTTCACTCAGTTGTCAGTTCAGAACATTTTTATGTTAGTTACAAAAACTACTTTATTTCTTCACCTCTGTCAGTCTCATCCAGTA
>NW_010399725.1:1818-8321 GCF_000710305.1 Buceros rhinoceros silvestris
TTCAGTTTTTGACTGTCATGTTAGAAGCATAAGGAACTGGCTGTAGAAATGTATAATGAATAATTTTAAGAGGCAAAAAAGATATATCAGTTCCATGTACAGGAGTATTATCTGCTATACCAGAGCTGAATTTAGCTTAATGCAATTTTCTAAACCCTAGGGTATTTTCATTCTTATTTTGTGTTTTAGTGTTGATTTCAACCTATGAAGGCTACTTTGGTAGTGGTATAAAAAATGGTGTTTAAAAAGCAAGGTGTTTAAAAAAACATAAAAATCCTAATACAGGATTTCTTTGTGAAACTGATTTCAGGAAATATCTACAGAAGAAATAGTCTTACGATTGCAAACAAAACCTAACAGCGTGTAACAAAGCTGGGAGTTATCTACTAAGCCTATTTCTTTTAAAGAAATTTGCCATGATGTTATAATATTTTAGCAGGGACTGGGGATAAGCTTTTTCTGGGGGGAGGGATAATAATAGTTTACAGCTTGCTGGGCTCATTAAAGTAGTTTGGCATATATATTTAATTTTTCAGTGTACACTTATGTTGTACAATGTACATGCTTGGCATAAGAAGAAGTATCTTCCGTGATTTCATGATATATATTGCTGTTAAAAATGTTGACAGTTTTATTTGCAAGCTCTAACATTGTCTTCCTATGTGCAAGCAAAGAAAGCTTTGAACACGTGAACTAAAAACATTGTTCTGTATTAGTAAATAGGAGTTAAATGATGTACATCAGAGTCACTTCTTCCCCATCAGAACATTGTTCTCTAGAATGGACAGAGATCAGGGTGCACCAAGGAGTGATAACAAATGTGCAATTACCAAACTTGCCTCTGGCCTGCAGACAGGACACGATAGAAACTGGAACTGATAAAGTCCTGCTACTTTTATTGTATTAGTTACGTTGGTACTCTGTAGTCAGCTCTTATTTGCCAGAATTGAGTTTATGTGCTCTGGCTGTAACAGAAATCATGATCTGATGTCGTCAACCATGTAAAAATGTATCTTAGAAATCATTATTATGGACTAATTTAAGTGAACAAACAGGCAAAACAGGGTGGCTTCACGTTAGAAGAAGCTTAGTAAATCCCAGCTACTTTACCAAGTTCATGGACTAGATTTCAGTAATCTGCAGTGTGTTTTTTTGGAAATTTTTTGCCCTTGAAACTTTTGCCTTTATTTATTTTTCCAAATTAGCATTTGCATGAGTCCTTTCTAAACTTAGAAGAGTAAACCAGAGCAATCAATACGCCACAAACTTCTGTTTTAGTCTAGCAAACAGCAGCAGTGGGAGTGCAGTGCCTGTTGAGCAATGGAATATCTTGTGGTAGCCTAGTTAGGGAGATCTGATGATACAGCAAGGCAAAGCTGTGGGTAAGAACTTTTAGTAAACCACCTGGTCTAAGTACTAAAAGCAGACAAGTAGTGGGGCACATGAATTCTGTGGTCTATCAGGCCTCCTACAGTTGAAGAACTTGTATGCCCGTACCCCTGTTTTATCCACCTGTCATTAGGCCCAATAGAGGTCATGCTTCCTTGCAAGTCATGCTTCACTGAGCCCCGTTCTCACCTACTGACAGCTGCCTTAAAACCACAGTATATGCTCAAATCTGAGGCAACTGTCGCAAATTTGAAAAGTACCCATGGATGTTTAGACAAACAAGAGAAATGGCGGGAGTATGGCCTGTAAATGACAAAACAATAGATCAAATAGATCAGTATAATGAAAAAAAGGAAACATTTTAGTATGAAAATTGCATACAGCAATATCTTCACAATGAATATGGGGAAAAAGAAAGAAAGAATGCAGAAAAAAAAGAATAGCAAAGTACAAGGAGGAAGTACATTCTTTTAAAAAGTTTGTAGGTGATGAAAAATTAACTACAAATCTTAGATGTATCCTTATTCCAATATTTCATGTGTGTGTGTGTGTGTTATAGTCACTGCATTGTGTAGTGTATGATAGCATGGTCTGAATCTAGAGTACAGAAAGTAATCTTACTGTCATTCCTGTAGTACCTATAATTTTTGAAGGAGGAATGCTAACAAAGAAACAAGTCTACTAATTCTGCCAAGCTTCTGAACATAGCAGGTACAGATGAACATAAGTAACCTTGTTTAAAAAAAAGAACAACCAGTTTTTAGGCACTTGCACTTTCTGTGCGTGTGCTTATCTGTGAACAAATCCGATGGTGAGGTAGCGATCTCAACTAAATTATTGTACATTCATGTAAACAAGCAGCCGGGCAGAGGGACCCCGCCAATGCCCCTGCAGAGGGATAAGCTGCAGCCAGAAACCAATCACATTAGGCTCAGTTTCAGTATGTCAGCTAGAGAAAGCAAGGTTTCGCTGTTCCTGTGGTGTATGTTTGACTTGGACACAGTACAGCTCCTGGAGCGGTGGGAACATTCCCATATCATGCAGTCCTGCAAGGCAAACAAGTGAACCACAGGTTTACATAAGATGGTTTAGCTGTGTGTCGTTTCTTATGTTTTCTCCATATAATGTTGTTTCTATCAAATAAATGTAAAAATTGTGACATTCCCGTACAACTGTAAAAGAATAGACCAATATCATTATTGGCAAAGAAAGTAGTTTTGCCTTTTTAGCTGCTGCTTAATTATTCCTACTCCAAACTGTCTCAGAATTTTAAAGAACTGGTCTGGCAACACACTGAAGCTGCTGACAGTGGAAAGCTATAGGATATCTGGGAAAGAAAATGCAGGGAGGTATTTCCTAACTCTACTAAAACACATTAGAGGTGAAGAGCATACGTTGAAACAGAAGTATTTTACTCAATATGAACTTCCTAAAATAAAGCTATCTATTTGAAATGTATAAAACAAACGAATGAGAAAAATAAACAAGGCTGCTATACAATACTGGCAGGCCCACAGTTACTGTGACTATTAGGAACCCCTGTCAGGGAGGGGAAGATTACTCTTACACTGTGGTAGTGGCATTTGTGATCTGGAACAGAAGTTTTTATTTCCATGAGGAAAAACCAGAGAGGAACAGTTACAAAAAGTTTGTTTGTTTGTTTGTGGGGTTTTTTTTGTGGGGAGATAGCAATAATATTTTGCTGGACAGAAATAAATAAATTGTCCATGGGAGGAAAAAGGTTTCATCTGCAGCTTTGTACTTATTAGGTGGGAAACCCCTTGAGGCTGTGGGTTAACTGCTATTTCAAACAATAAACTAACGGGCTATGTATTACCAGCTAGTTTGTAGATCTTTGGGAAAAGTCTCTGTCCTCATCAAAGGTGGCTGGTCTTTTTTATGGGGCCAGGAAAGGGGTGAGGAGAGGCATGTGTGGAGTAGATTTGTAAAAGATATTTGAAAATATTAATTCTGTGTTCGAGTGGAAGTTTATGAAATCCTGAACTCTTCACACTATTGTTAGTTACACTGAATTTAGCAGCTTGCAGAATTACAGCAAGATAAGCTATAGATTGTACTTAACTATAGAAATTTGATGAGAATGTTAATGCCAATGCTTAAAATTATCTTATTCTGGATTTAGTTTTTATGATATGGTTATATTTAGTTTTGCCAAAGTAACTGCTGTTTTTCTGGACTGGTCAGTTAGTTAAGTAACAAAGAAAGATTTCTGTAACACTCATTAAAGAGTAATACAAGACCAGGCATGCAACAGGCAAATTAATGTGTACTGCTGACAGTGCTCTGGAGATATTCATATGTAATTGCAGGGTTTCCTTCAGCACTAGGAAAAAATTGTTAAATTGTGATGACTGACCTAAGTTTTGAAGCAGTAACGTTATCTAGACTATTCACTTATAGTATTAAGTTCCATCATTTTAATGAGTTTCTTTATGAATAATGTTTTAAAAAATCTGTTTCAAATTGAAAAGCCAATGTAATTTACAGATACATTTCTAAAGGTACGTGATTTTTAACAATATTAACCAGTTTTGGCTGCTGGCACAAGAGTTGTTCTGCTAAAATTATTTTGTTATTGTTTAATAAAGTAATTTTTTAATCCCAATGTAGGAAGATTTCAGGTTGTAAGTTATCAGAAGAGTAAATACCACATTGATAGTAAAACCTGGCTTAGCCTCCAACAGTATGTTTCTGTAGTTTACAGCCATCTATGTAACAATAGTACACTAGGGATATTTTGAAGGACATTAACGGGTACATTTTTTATATAGATTAAACATATATTTATCCAAAGTTTTTGTAGCCACCTTCTACCTTCTGAAGTTAAAACCAGTAGTCTTTAAACAGCACACAAAGGCAATATGTACATGCGGGTCCTCAGGACATTCATTTTATTGAGGCGTAAACTGGGCGGGTTTAAAATCCAGGTATTTCTTAACTCTACTGTGGCTTTATCATTCCTTACAGTTATAGGAGAGGCTACAATTATTACTCTAGCATTTGTGCAGATCAGCCAGATTATCAATCACCAAAAACATTGTGTCTCTAAGGAAATCTAGGGAAACATATAGAATCAACAATTTTATTTCTAATTAGACTTGGTGTTACCTGTTTAAACTAAGAGATGCTTCTGATCTTTGAGTTTCAGTATTAATGTGGAAGCAAGCAGAGTCAACCCATACCTTCAACAGCTGGGCTCCAATGATATGCCTAAAAAAAAAATACTTCTTTGGTTTTTACACATCATGAATTAAAGAAATATTAGTGAAGAGTTAGCTCTACCTTGGAGATTAAGATACGTAGAGATATATATATGTGTTAGTGTGTGTGTATAAGCCAGTGGCAAAGCCTCCATTTGTCTCAGGTGAAATAAGGGTGATGCTCTGAATCTTCTAAATACTGTGAGAAGGAAACAAAGGGATGTTGTTCTTGTATCTAAAAGGAACTGATAAAGTAAACAGGAGGCAGTCTTGCAAGACAAGAAAGAAACCAGAGGGCAATTAAAAGAGAGAAGAAACCAGATAACGGTCCATAAAACACTGAATCTGTCAAACTAGGGTTGACTAGGATGGATAGGCCTTGGGAAGCAGCACTGCGCCTGCTTAATAGGCTGTTGAATATTACTTTCTCCTCCTAAGGGAGGCATAAGTCCACGATAATGAGACATGTGACGCAAGAAGTTGCATGATCTAATGTTACCTGTAACATGTAATAGGCGTGACGGGTAAGTTTGTAAACCTTGGAGTACCCAGCCAATGGGGAAACAAGGGAGGGAATAGGGTATAAAACCTCATGTATTGCTTTAGCAAATCGTGCCTCCTAGCTAGACACCCAGTCTTGCAAGAACGTAATAAAACTAAGTGCTTCATTGTGGGGTCTGACCTGAGTCTCTTTGGCAAGGTTTTCGCTTGTTTCTCACAAATACCGTGCCAGTACTCCCACTGGTAGCATGATTTAGAGGTACACCATACGAGCTCTCCTCACAAAGACTTGCTCTTTTACAAGAATTCACAAACTCAGAAAGAGAATCACTGAAAACCATTAATATTATTGATATTAATGAGAAGCCAAATAGCAGGAGGAGCCACTGTATTCAAGCTAAATTCTGAAAATAAGAGCAATTCAATTTTTTCCTTATTTATTTATTTTTAGTTTTATTTCTAATATGCATGAGATATGGAAAATAATCTGTGGAAAAGCACTAAATCTTTAATGCATTATGGACCAAAGGTTACTTTTAGTTACTTATGTGTAAGCCAGTTGACTGGACTGGAACTCTCTCTGTAACGGCAGAACCTGGCTTGTTAATAAATGAGCAAGGTGGCTAACACACAAGTGCGTGTCTTTATAATGGCAGATTCAGTTATGCTGGCAGCTTCTTTTGTTTGCATTGTACACTAAACAGCAATACATTTCTGGTATTTCTTATGTAGAAAGTGATTTAATACGTGGGTCCCATTTAACAAATCTGTGCTTCTTTGACTATATTGAAACCTTCAGTGAGCGAATTTGCCAGAGATGACAATGCAGACCCAAAGCAATTACGTGGAAAGATTTTACATCATCATGGTACTGGGGGCCCCTGTAGCATTACAGGACGAATTTTCAGTATTTGTGGAAAATCCAGTGCAGTTTATCATTGTTGCTCTGCAATACTCCGTCCCTGCACTGTGAGCCACCTGCAGATGTACTTTAAATCCTAATGGAGATCACGCCTCTCCGTTTGAGGTAGTTATTTAAGCGCGTAAATAACTGTAAGAGCAGGAGAGCGAGTACTTGATGTTATATTGCAGAACTAACTTCCTTTAGGTCCAGACTAGCGTTAGTGGGTGAACCATAGCACGCACGCTGCGTCTGTGTTGTTAATGACACGCGGAGCGCTCGCACAGTGCAGCTCCTCCCGACCGCAGGAGCCCACCCGACGCACCCGCGGGAGAGCGGTGTTTTCCGCGGGGAAACGCGAGCTCCGGCGGACGCTTCCTACCGGCGGGAGTGGTGCCGGGGGCGGGACGTTCCTCCCAAGGAGGGCGAGATGCGGCCCCGCTCGCTGCCCTCCCTGCGGCGGGGCTCCGGGCTGGGCGGCGGCAGGAAGG
>NW_010399726.1:0-885 GCF_000710305.1 Buceros rhinoceros silvestris
TGGGTAAAGCCCTTCCCAAATTTTTGTCCGCAAAGCCAAGCCATGATGATGGTCATGATGATGAAGCACAGACAGTTTTCTTCCTAATTAATTATGTCAAAATGTTTTAAAAGTGTTAAAAATAATAAAAGCTGAAATTTTGATTTTGTAAAATAATAACAAAAATAATAAGTATGTTATCATCATTCTTCTATTCCAGCTGTAACATAACAATGAGGCAGAGGTGACCTATGCATTTTTTTGCAAAGAGTAACTTTTGACTCAGGTATCTTAAGAAACACAGAGAAGAATAGATGATACTACAGTATAAAACATAGACTTATATGGAAGGTACACGCTACCTAAATTTAAGAGCCTAAGTTTAAAGGTTAGTCTTGTGAGAGAGATAATGTAAAAATAAAACAAAAATAAAACAAAACCCCCCATTTTAAATCAAGAGCCTGCCACTTCCATTTGACTGCATGTAGAAGCTTGGTGGAACTCCTTATCTTTTTAATTACAGAATCACAAAATCACAGAATCACAGAATAGTTTTTGTAGGAAGAGACCTTTAAGATCATTGAGTCCAACCATATACCCAGCACTGCCAGGTCACCACTAAGCCATGTCCCTAAGCACCAAACCTACACGTCTTTTAAATACCGTCAAGGATGGGGACTCCATCACTTTGCTGGACAGCCTCTTCCAATGTTCACAACACTGTCTGTAAAGAAATTTTTCCTAATATCCAACCTAAATCTCCCCTGGAGCAACTCGAAACCATGTCCTCTTGTCCAATTGCTTATTACTTGGGAGAAGAAACTGACCCCTACCTCACTACAACCTCCTTTCCTAGCAGCTGTAGAGAGTGAAAAAGTCTCCCCTCAGCCTCTTTTTCTCCAGGCT
>NW_010399727.1:0-2272 GCF_000710305.1 Buceros rhinoceros silvestris
TCTCACAATACGTTAAGTCCCGGCAGCGTTGACAACATCAATGGTTATCTCCCGCGCTCCCCGCTCCCGCTGCACCCCGGTACCCTCGGTCACGACTGCTGGGGGAAAAGCTTAGTGCACGGATCAGCAGCCCTGGGCCCAGCTCTCCTCTGTCTGGTTTGCACCCTCTGGCTTAGCGAGGATGGGACCTTGGCAGAAAGTTTGGGCCCCTGGGGAAGGGCGCGGGGCACGGGGGGTGCAGGGCTGAGACCATGAGCAAAGCAGAAAGGCTGGAGCCCAAAACCGAGAGCACTGCCTGGGTCTTACTTGCCCTGGGCTCAGACCAAAGTGTCAGTGTTAGCACCTTGGTGATCCTCAGGAAATCTGCGTGTCCTGGCCCCTCCTGTCCCGTCCCATCCTGTCCCCACCATGAGACTGTCTTAAAACCAACAAGATGAAGGAAGACGGGAGTTAATGTATGTACCAGCTGGTGCCTGAGCTTGGTGGGTGCATTTGGGTCACCGGTAATAAAGCCCCCATCTGATTAATTCACCCCTGGTCGTTATGTGGAGAGGAAAGCCTCCTGTCCACCAAAAAGGCTCAGGCTTTGGAACTTTCTGTATCAGGGAGTCGAACCCCTGAGCTGCAGCAAGAGCTGAGCACCCCGACCCTTCAGACACCCCCAGGACAGTGGCAGGACAGAACATGGACAAAGTCACCCCTATGTGGGAAGCAGAAACATGTCTTATTTCTGCAACATTTTTCTTCAGAGATTCCTGGGAGCTGATTTAATGGGTTTATCGTCAGCGCTGGGGCTGCCACCTCTCACCTTACCAGGGAAAAAACGAGCCAAATAAAGGCCAGAACTTGAGACAGTGCAGAAGTTTACGGGGGAGCAGGAATTTGAACATCCCAAAGCCAAGGTCAATGCCCTCATTCCAGAAACCCAGAAATGAAGGAACTTCAAAACTTGAATGCTGTGTGACGCGGTTTAGAGTATCTACAGGCCTTTCCCTGGAAGGTACGAGGAAGTTTTACAAAGGCGGGAACAGTTTTATCAGCTGTTTTGCTGCCACACACGAACAAGGTGATGGGGAGAAGGAGCCAAGAGCAGGAAATGCTGAGTTTCCACGTTGGCTCTGACCACGCAGCCAGCAGTAATGAAATCAGTACTAAGCTTTGGCATCATGCTAGAGGTTCCCCTATAAAAAGTTTACGAAGCGTCAACAGGTGATGAGTAAATGTGATGGAAAAGATAACCAACATTTTCTTTCAGATGAACAAAGCCTTTCACAGGGCAACAATGGCAATGGAAGGGAAGCGGGTGAGGGATGCGAGTGCAAGAACAACCTTCAGATCGAAAGACGGCGGTGAGGTAAACCACCCCAATTTGTAACAAAAGTATATTGAAAATAAAATACCCAGCTGCAACGCTTCTGTCCCTTTGTTTATAGAGAGAGAAAACAACTCTCCAGAGAGCGTTGAATGAAATGAAACCGTTTTCCAAAGTGAAACCCTCTTCCAGCAGCCCGTCCCCTCCTCCATAGTGGTCCCAGTTACCCTTTCCGCTGCGGGGTGAGCGTGTTACAGACACACGATGGGTCTTAGCGATGGATAGTGAAGCTGTTCCTACCGCTGTTCGTTTGGGTTGTGATGACACAGCAGTGCTGCGGTCGAGGAGCACTGAAACAAAATCCCAAAGCCCCCAAATGCCGGATATTTTAGCCCTGGGGACTGCTGCTCTTTCTGCTCCCATCCCAAGAAAGCAAAGCCAGAAGAAAGAGCTAGAAGGTACCAGATTCCTGAACCTCTTCCCCAGCAAATTCCAGAGACTAGAAACCAAGCCTGGTCCAGCTCTAAGAATGAAAAGAAGGTGCTGCAGATCGAGTGGAGGAATGGGAATTCTTAATTATAAAACCTGAGTGTGAAGCGCTGGGCTCTGCCGGGGAGGAATCGGTCTATTGTCTGTTAAACCAACGCTAAGTGATTACAAGCACCATATTGGCCGAGAAAAAAAGCAGGTTGCGGGGAGTTGTGCCTGTCACATCCCTGCTCCTGCCTGGCAAATAAGTCCTAACGCACAATTGGTATTTATTAGGTGACATACAGCAACTGCCTCGTCAAATCAGGGCTGGAGCACAGGCCAGAAGTCTTAATTTAAAGTGTCACCAGCTATTGGAATCAGATGGTTTAGGCTGGAGTGGAGGGAGGGGAAAGGGGAAGAGGAAGAGGAGGAGGAAGAAGAAAAGGAAGAGGAAGAAGGGAAGAGAAAAGGGGAAGAAGGAAAGGGAAA
>NW_010399727.1:2450-5098 GCF_000710305.1 Buceros rhinoceros silvestris
AGAAAGAGAAAGAGAAAGAGAAAGAGAAAGAGAAAGAGAAAGAGAAAGAGAAAGAGAAAGGGAAAGGGAAAGGGAAAGGGAAAGGGAAAGGGAAAGAAGAGAGAGAAGGGAGACAAGGGAGAGAAAGAGAAGAAGGGAAAGGGGAAGAAGGGGAAGAACGGGAAGAAGAGCAAGAAGGGGAAGAAGGAGAAGAAGGGGAAGAAGGGGAAAGGGAAGGGGAAGGGAAAGGGAAAAAAGTGGGGCCTGACAAAGCAGGAAGCACTCACTGCTCCTAACCCACCTTTTGAAAGGGGTTTTGATTTTGGACACTGGTCTGGGCACTGGTTCGAAAGAATATCTGTTCTGCATCTGCTTTCCGTCGGTGCACTTTCAACGCCCTCCCCCCGATAAACGGCTGGGCACCTTTGTGTGGGCTTTAAATGCAGCGTCGCCAGCAAAGGTTAATGCTGGAGATTGCATTCCAATTGAAAACGCGGCAACCGGTAAATTTGGTTTGTTTAGAGTGGAAATGCTTGAACTGCGGTAGATGGGTGGCGGGTGAGAGAGTGTGGGGAGAGGGAGGTGGGAGACGCTCCCCGCGCCCCTGCTCCTCTCCAGACAAAATTAAATTTCAAAGTTTAATGAGTTGCGAAGGGCAGTGGATTAAAAAGCCTGGTCACCGCGCTGCCAAAACTGAAGCAGTGCAACGGAGAGAGAGAGAGAGAGAAAGGAAAAAAAATCCCACCAAACCCAAAACGTCAGGGAACAGAGCAAGTGAAAAATGTCAGGGCAAATTGCTCTTGACAGTGTTAATATCTGCACCTCATAGCAATAATTACATGTAAATAAATAGTGAAATAGCTCTCAGCTGGAGGCTCTTCTCCGAGTGCAGATGCCACTAACAGCCAGCTGGGGACCTTTCGCTCCTCCACCACCAGTTCCCCCCTTTCTTCCCTCCCTCCCCCCTGTTTCATCTATGCCAGAGCTGGAAGAGCAATTGCAGCGACTGCAGACCTGCTCACAGCCCTCCCCCCTTTCTCATGGCACCGCGGCCGCTCCCTCGTCGTGTCACCCCTGCCGGGGAGAAGCCCGTCGCTTTTAGCCCCTTGCCAGGGGCTTTACTGGATTCACGTCTGCCCATTGCGTGAGTAAAGCCGAGGGGATGGGAATGACGTGGCTGACTATCCTTCCATCTCTGTGGGCTCCTGACAATGTCAGGAGGGATGGAGCTATCTGTTCCGAGCGCTGGGATTATGCTCTTCTTATCACCAAGGTTGTCTCTATTTCAAAAGGACACCGGAGAACACATGGTCGGGCATCAGGATGCAAAAAGATGCTTCGATTCCACAGGAGATGCATCTCCCACCGCTATCAGTAGCATCCACAGAGATTTATAGACCTGAGCCGGTGTCTCCAACCCTTGCCCGAGCGCAAAATGCACTTCTATAAACCCACATCGTTCCTTCCAAGGGTATCACTGCAAAACTGCTCTGGCCCAAGCAACGGGGAGGGAAAAATCAACCGCACCATCAGCATGGCTGGTGAAGGTGGGCTGGAATCAGTCAGCACCTTTCTTGGTTCCCCGGGCTGCAGGGATTTGATGGCACCCTACGAAACCACAAATGACATGGAGAGGGTGACTGTTAATTGACTATTCACCGTCGCTTCCAGAAGGAGCCCTCGAATGAAGGCAGTGGGGGTGAGGTATGGGGCCAATGAAGTGGTGCTTCACTTGGTGGAAAGTCAATCTGTGGGACTCCTTGCCTCAAGAAAAGGATGCTAAGTCGCGTGGATTGAGGAAGAGACTGGATAAGTCAAAGGAAGGTCTGCTGAGGACTACCAGACAAACCTCCTCTGTTTAAGGAAATCCCCTGAGCTGAAAGCAGTGAGAGGTCAGGAGAGCGCCCTGATCAAGCGTACTTGATCCTCGTGAGGGGTCTGCTTGTGGTCGCTATCAGAGAGGACCCAGTGGACTAGGCAGAGCTTGGCCCCAACCCTGCTGCTTGTCCCAGAGCTCTCAGCAGCTCCAGGGGAAGAAGCCCCATCACCTGCAAGGCACTCAGCTAATGTGGCCAAAGGGCTGTGGGTGAGGGAGTGGGGAGGGCAGAAAGGAGCACTCCGAAGGATGAAAATAAACATACACTGCACAGAAACACAGAAATACTAAATATGAAGCGCTTTCAGAGAGAAGACCTTTGGGGCTACCAAAAGGCCTTGACAAAGTCTGTGGTTCCTGCCTTAAATTTGAGAAGAAATAAATCTCTGTGCCTCCATTCTTGGCCCTGGGGATAACAACCTTCCCCACGGTACCGCGAGAAGATCACAGCCCAGGATGCTGAGATGCTCCGATATTGCCATGAAAGTGTCAGACAAAGTCAAGCTCGTTATTTTAGCCCTATCCTCTCCCGCTTGGTCAATGTCTCTCTCTGTGCCCCCAGTTTAGCTCCCAGCCCTACAAGTCCAGGTCTAACCCTGAGCCACAGGGCTCTGCTAACCAGCTGGTTGAGAGGTGATCCTTACCCCGAACGAAGCTGGGCAGCGCCTGGCCCTGCTGCCAGACCATGCCACGTTCTCACACCGACACAGCTCATTAGCCACTCCCCAACCAGCATCGCTCCGGGGCAAACAAATGAATAAAATAAATAACCCGCCGCTGATAGGAGGGAGCC
>NW_010399727.1:5221-5896 GCF_000710305.1 Buceros rhinoceros silvestris
AAGGCAGAAGAGCTTTGAGGTCTTTCCTTTGGGCTAATGAAATTCACAGCAACACCCCACACTGCGCCGAGCAACAAACACAGCTCCATTATTTAGAAAACAAATATGTTCTTTAGAGCTTCCTGGTTGTCAAACACCTTTTTGTTTAGCTCAACAACTAATCCACTTATCGGAGGATAAAGCTGCCAGTGAATCACCAGTATGATAAAAGCATGCACAAAATTAGCAAAAATTTGCCTATGGCTCCTGCACATTTAACAAACACCAGCTAAGAGAAAAATGATTCCTTTTTTTCTTTTTTTTTTTAAATAACTGAGATCCCCAGGAGAGATTCTGTCAGATAGCAGCTTTTATTTTGCTTGCAATTTTTTTTGCTGCTCTCTCTCTCATTCCGTATAACCCAAGCACTGAGGCTGGGAGATACTGGGAGCTGATATGAGATCCACGGAAATTGGCTGTATTTGAATAAGCAGGAGATGCAGCCAGGCAAAATTTTAATAAGTTGGATTTTTTTCTTTTAATAAAAAAAAAAAATTAGCGCTCAGGCATTGGCTGCTTCCTGAAGACCTCAGCGCTGCTGGATGCTTTGCTGCTCAGGAGGTGGTAACACCTAGAGGGTGCTGGGTTTGTCCTTCCCTGCTCTTCAGCGTGTTCTGTGATTGCAGCCGCTCCGCA
>NW_010399727.1:6411-9219 GCF_000710305.1 Buceros rhinoceros silvestris
AGTGAGAAAGAGAGAAAGAGAACTCCTCAGACCTGGACTCCAGCAAAAGACTTGCTCAGATAAAGACAAAAGAAATCTCTCTATAGTTCCTGGTGTCAACACGGAGTGACTCAGTTGTTCTGAGGCCTGACTCATCTTCCGGAGGTCCCTGACTCTCTGCACTCGTCATACAGAGCATGTAAGATGAGAGCCCCTAATGGAAGTGCGTTAGTTAAGGGGATGAATTTGAGTGATATTCTCTCTTCGTTACCTTTAAATGACGCCAGTCTCAAAGGGAGAATCACCCCGACGTGCCTGTGCTGCCTTGCAGATAACCAAAATCATGCCCCATAGCTGGTACTGCTCAGGAACCAACACAGGACTGACGCACAGCAGCAGCCAGACCTTGCACCACAGGGAGCCCACAGACCTCTGCAGAGCCCACCCCAAAGGCTCCAGTCAGCTCAGATGGTGAGGATGCTCCCTTGATCCCAAATCCTAATTTTCCTGGACCGTATCAACCTCAGCTGGACATTCGCATCACTGTAGATCAACAAGAAGACGTGGTTAGTTCAGAACGGCGCCATAGCGGCCACGCTGGGAGACCTGGGGGCTTGAAAGGTTTCTGGCTGTACTTTCTAAGCACACGTCTTTGCTTGCACGTACTGTCAGCGCGACGAGTGCTGGAGGTGAAAATCTGCAACTGTTCCAGCCCACGGTCCCACCACAAGAGCCGGAATGGAGAGACCCTAACACAATATTCTCCCTTTTCTCTCCCATAACTTTGCCACAGCACACGACGACGGGAGTGTTTAGGGGAGCTGGGAATTAATCAAGAGGCACCCACCTGTCAGGCTGGTATCTGGAACTAAACGGAAACACTTGCTAGTGCTTGACCTCTCGCCCTCCAGACAAGCCCGCGGCTCTTGAGTGGTTTGAGAAACCCTCTTGCAGGGACCGCAGCTCTGAGACCCCGGGCGAAATAAAGCGAGGGGAGCAGGCAAGGAGAGACACGGGAGCTGCGTTACGAGCGGTGGGGGAAGGAGGAAGGGGCCATAGCTGGTGGGGTTGACGGGGGCACTGGCATGGCTGAGAGAATGTAGCTGGAGAGCCGGTGCAATGACGTGGGCATGGTGGGGAAAACCAGAGGACACAGCGGGTTGGCCAACAGGCCAAGGGCAGGAGCTGCCCCGGGCTCAGTGCTGTAGGTAGCAGAGGCTGGATAATAAAAGATACTGGAGATATTGAGAGTCAAATATCCCCACGACTTTCTACATATCCCCTGGGTGAGGTTTGTGTTGGGTGAGATATATTTGATACACCGGTGCGTGCTGATGAGCAGCCCAGCACATTTCCGTGTTAAATCAGCCGTCCTTGTAGTTAACGGCGGCCAAAACGCCGTGCTGAGACTGTTCAAACAGCGAAACCCAAGGCAATGCTAACTCGGCTAAACAGTGGAAGAAAGCCCTGAAGGCATGTCGAGGGATTCCGAAATACCAGTCTTAAAGTACGGGATTAAGATCTTAATTTTAAAAGATATTTGGGACACTTGCTCTTTAAAATGCATGAACAGATTCTAAGCTGATGTAAAATGGTCCGGCCACTCTGGCAGCGTTGACCTCACACCCAGGTGATGGGAGCAGAGAGCTGCCACCCTAGTTCTGACTTTCCCGTTGTCAGTTTTAGGATTTTTGGGGTGTCCGTGTAAACACCTGCGAGAAGGGAAAGGACAAACACTTCAGGGAACCCAGCCCTCTCCAATACCCCAATACCAGCGAGGAGAGAACAGTACAGAGAACATCCGAGCCAACGGCACGAAGGGGCTGGGACGTGCTGCACCAGTGGCCACATCCTCTGAGCTTTAAGCAAGTCACTTTGCCAGTACAAAACGGTCTGGTGTTTCCAACAGGCATCTCCTACACCCGCTTCCTCCTCATCCAGAATAACCCCCCCTCCCTTCCTTGGCAGCAGAAGTCACTTGGGTATTGAAGTTACTGACGGCCTGAAGTCTTGCCTGTGAGAAACTGAAAATCTGGGGGTTCGTTTCCACTGATGACCCCCGGATCTATATGGCATGGACAGTGTTTATACTAGGAACCTGCTGGAGCTGCAACACACCCCCTAAAATTCTTTGCAGGAAAGATGCCACTTTAGAGATGGGCAAAGGAATGAGGCAGGGCAAGCGGAACGGACGTTCACGGGAGCTGGGACTGAGAGCTAAGGAAGCAGCGCAGGGGCAGGAATTTGTTTGCTTTCTGAGCCTGTGGCCCAGAGGTGGAAGCAGAAGGACAGAGCAGCTGCCACAGAAACCAAGAAAACATTTTCTGCAACTGTTCCCTGGTTTTTCTTTTCCCTTTCTCCAAGCAATGACTAGAAGCCCCAGGGAGAGCTCAAAGCCTTTGGTGTTGTACAGAAATGTGCATTCCCTTGAAAGAAGAAGGACAGAGCAGCTGCCACAGAAACCAAGAAAACATTTTCTGCAACTGTTCCCTGGTTTTTCTTTTCCCTTTCTCCAAGCAATGACTAGAAGCCCCAGGGAGAGCTCAAAGCCTTTGGTGTTGTACAGAAATGTGCATTCCCTTGGGCAAAAAACCTGGAGCTACAGATTCTGCAGTGAGCAACGGAGTCTTTTATGGAGGAAACAGAGCAGGGATCCAGCCAATGACGCACATCGGTCTGGGACACAGTAAGCCCCAGGAATACTGGTGCTGAAAGCACCTTGTTCCCTGGGAGAGCAGAAAGCACCGTGAAACCAGCCACAAACAGCAAATTCCTTTAGGAGAAGGTAGAGCCCCATCAGTTTTTCACTGCAGTGCCAGTGCCCACATC
>NW_010399727.1:9236-9570 GCF_000710305.1 Buceros rhinoceros silvestris
CACAGTAAGCCCCAGGAATACTGGTGCTGAAAGCACTTTGTTCCCTGGGAGAGCAGAAAGCCCCGTGAACCCAGCCACAAACAGCAAATTCCTTTAGGAGAAGGTAGAGCCCCATCCGTTTTTCACTGCAGTGCCCGTGACCACCTCCAGCCCTGCTCTCCTGCCTCGCTGACCTGCTCTCGCCGACCTGCTCTCGCCGACCTGCTCTCGCCGACCTGCTCTTGCCACTGCTGCTCATTTTTAGGGAGCCCCTCGCACCCTCGGGAGATGTCTCCCCAGCAGCCTCGGCATCACCCCCTCACGGCAACGTGCAAGTCCCATGGCAGGCGGTGGT
>NW_010399727.1:9985-11581 GCF_000710305.1 Buceros rhinoceros silvestris
TCCAGCCCCCTCCCCGATGCACCCGGGTATTTAGTTCCTCCTCAGAAAAGGGCTGCACCATCAGGCAACGCTCTGCTTTGCGCCACCTCTGCTCCCCTTCTTGCAGTCAGCCCTCAACTACCTCTTGCTTTTCCCCTCTTGTTCATTCTTTTTTCTTTTCTTCTACCACACCCCCCTCCCCTTCTTTTTTTTTTTTTTTGAATGAAAAAATGTTATTTTGTGCCTCCTGAGCCTTGCCGGCTGGGCTCGGCGTCTGTATCAGCTGGAGGAGCTTATGAGCCTCGTCTCCTCGGATTTAGACTGAAATTTTGATTTTCTGCTGCGCTCAGATAATGTGGAAATCCTGTTCCCCGATATTTACTGTTTATCAGCGCAGCACAGCGCAGTTCTGGGGGGAAGGGAATCTCTCCCTCCGTGTGTCCCCCCTCGCTCCCCTCCACCCCCCATCCTGCATGCTAATGGAGTTTGACTTGGGAGCAGACTGCAACAATAGCCTAATTACAGCCAGCGAGGGGACGAGGAGCTCCCTGGCAAAGAGGCTCTGCATCGCTGGGATGAACTCTGATCGCTGTCCCATCACCTGAGCCAGCCGGAGCGCAGGGCTGGTCCCTCGTCCTGCCAGGGATCACTAAGCCCCAGACCCACTCCTAAACCACGCTTTGTCACCTCAGGTGGAGCCCAAGTCCCCTCCAGCTTTATAAGGATGGGGAAATGCAACAGCACGGTGAGCCACCAGCATCAGCTTTCCCCTAGCTCCTTGCCTGGGTTAAGTGGTCCCAGCTCATGTGCCTTCAGCAGCTTGGTCTACGAGGCCACCTTCCTGTCCCTTCTGCATCACGTTTGTCCCAGAGGGAGACCGTGGGTTTGGGGACCCCCCGACAGCCCGGCTACAAGCGCAGTTCCCTTCCATGTGCCAACACGCACACCCAGCCCTGCATCCAGTGAGGATTAGTGTCGCTGAGGCCTTGCAAACTCATTCCTGCAAGCGACCCAGAGGTGAGAAGGGAAGGGGGGACATTTCCCTGCGTGACATGAACTAGGCATGAAAAATACAACAATAATTAAAAAGTCTGGGGCTCAGCAGCAGGGGAACAGATCTAAGGACCACTTAAGCAGCCAGCAGAGCATAAAGCTTTGCTACTAATGAGCCCTGATGCCGATCCCTAAAAGGATTGGTGATTGTCAGGTAACGCACGGGGCTTCCTCTCTCCCCCGCAAGCCCTGTGCCGGGAAGGCAGGAGTTTCCTTCTGGTTGTTGCAGCTGAGCTGAATAATGTTCCACTGCAAACGCACTGGGATTTCTCTGCAGCTGCATAATTCTAGGGGTATTGGGGTGGGGCGGCAGGTAACGCAGTGCTGGAGAGGAGGGGAAGAAAAACGGGAAAAAGAGGGGTTTTAAAATGAAAAAAAAAGAAGAGGAGGTAAGGAATGGAATGGGAGACAGGAAACACGATAAAGCTCAGCCAGGCGCTCTCTGCTCGGCTGTTCTCCGTGCAGCTCGGCTGTTGGCTGGCTCTTCTGGTTTAAAGTGACTCCGCTTCTTATGGAAACAGAGAGGCGGGATTTAAAAAAAAAAAAAAAACACAACAACACAAC
>NW_010399727.1:11689-13914 GCF_000710305.1 Buceros rhinoceros silvestris
AAAAACCCAAGACACAGAGAGCTTCCTTATCTCATGGAGACAGTTGTCAGGAATCACTTTGACTGAGTCGTTTTGTCTCCATGCTTTTTTTCGCTGTCAAGCAGGCCTCAGGACATGGATCAAAGGAGAGGCGCCGAGCGCTCGCTGAAACTTCTGATCCCTTCTCGGTACAGACGCGCGAGTGGCAGACAGCTCTCCTCCACATCAAATGGAAGGAGAGAGGAGAGGGAGGAAGAAGGGAACGGAGAGGGAGAAGAAAAGCTGGGAGAAACACACAGGGAGAGGAGGCTGCGAGGGGCTCGCTCTGCCGCTCTGCATCTCAGGGCAAGGACAGACAACAGCAGCCTTTGCTTCCCCCCGTCCCCATTCCCCAGAGCATCCCCCCACCACCAAAGGGGCAGTGGAGGGAGGTGTGGGGCGTGAAGCAGAGCAGGTATTGCCCCAGACTAACAGGTGAGCTCCAGGCTCGGCCCCACGCAGTGGTGGGTCCCAGACCAGGCTTTACACTCAAGCAAGAGTCGCGTGGTGGGAGCTCCGACCTGCGGGTGCCTCTTGGACAACCCTGTTTCAGGTCTGCCCTGGCTGGGTGGGTGAATTCCTACCCCAAAACAACCCCCTCGGTGTCAGCCTTGCCTCGTCCTTTCAATCTCTTAAGCCAGCCCCTGTGATTTTCCTCTATCTGCTCGGTGAGCTGCTCCCCACCCTTTCCCCTGTGTGGCTCACGATTCCCTTTCAGGTATTTATTCCCTGAAATAAGATCCCCCTCATCTCCAAACTGGATAGGCTTAAGGGCTGACTCCAGCTTACTGCGGCGAGCTAAGACCCTCTGCACCTTTGATCAATTTACTGCTCACACCACCCAGACCCCGCGAGGATTTCTGATCTGCAGCCCCCGCTGTAAATTGAGCTCGGGCACGCCTGTCTGACGGAGGCAAGAAGCAGCATCTTGCAGCAGGACGCCTGGCTGCACCCAAGCCATCTCCTTGTGCGAGGTGGCCCCCCCTTCCACCTCAGCATCCCTTCAGGGTACGTCTCCCCCATAAACCCCTCCTGATGCTTCAGGGCCTGACAGCTCCTCTGAGCAGCCCTCCAGGATGCTCCAGAGACAGATAGAGCCCCCAAAGTCCTCCCTGCCCTCTCAGCAGCAATGCCCTGCCTGCCAGCTTTGCCCAAAGATGCTGCAAGCTGTCTGTCAGCGATGCCAGCAGCTGGCTGGCCTTGGGATGGGAGCGAACGCGAGCTTCCTGCGCCGTTAGCACACGTAGATGGTGAAGCAAACAGAAAATAAACCACGCTGAATAATGACCCCTTTCAAACCGCAGCCACCAGCTCTGGGAAAGCTGGAAGTCATGGCATAACCCCTTAACGTGGGACCCTGTGAGCAGCGCACGACCCCGCGCCCACCGCCAGCGCGGTGTTTCCTCAGCTGGGGCTGGCTCGAGGCAGGCAAGGAGAGCGATGCACCCACGTATACCTGCAGCACGCTGTCCCACCTCCCCTCCCAGCCCGGTATCTCTGCCCTTCTGCCGCACCCACTCACGTTAATCCACTTCCCACAACTCCTCCCTGTGGGAAAAAGAGAGGGGGGCAAGCTGGCGGCGGTGCCTGATGCGCTGCAAAGTGCGCTGCTGTCCCTTTTTCCTATCATTGGTGGCTTCTCACAGCCGGGGCACAGCTGGAGCCCAGCTGTTACAGCGCTGCTGGATTTTAACAGGCACACCGACCGCACGGGCACACACGCTGCTGTGCACACACAGAACGAGCACGCAGGACATCGATGCCCTTGTGGACACAGGCGTGCGAGAGCACGCAGGCAGGCACCTCGTTACTCCTTTTATTGCATTCCTCCCTTTTAAGCTCCCCCTCTATCTCGCATCCCTCATTCCAGGGCTGCCGTTCCCGGCTGCGATCCCCTGACTCCTCTCGCAGCTCAGCATCAGCTCCCCAGTCCCTGGGTTATTGCAGCTCCCGGAGCCGCACGGTGAAACGCTCGCCTCTGCGTGCCAGAGGTCGCGCAGCAGCGCCCGTCGCCAGGCTGGATGCTGTATTAATTGCTAATCTCTCATTTTCTCTATCTGCCCTGCCTGCCTTGTCTCGAGTTCCCTTATTAATCAGAAAGCAGGGCAAATCCTGCATTTGAATTCGCCAAGTCTGTGTCTCCTGGCCAAGTCCTACCCTCCCTCGTGTGGAAGAGGGACAGGACCCAGAGGAGAGCGAGCTGGAAG
>NW_010399727.1:14093-14505 GCF_000710305.1 Buceros rhinoceros silvestris
GTTCCACCCACCCGGCTGCGGCTTTGCTCCCACCACCCCGGGAGCAGGTAGCGGGGTCCAGGAGGGATGTTTAAAGATTTATGGGTACAAATTGCCATGTCTCAGCTCTGGGTGTCTTAAATACACCTTCCCTGCTCTGACATCTGGGGGCTTATCAGGCGCTTTCACACCTCCCTGCATTTCTCCTTCCTGCTGTCATTGGTCTTGTTGTTCTCCTCAGTTGTTTTTTTCCCCTGTGTTTCCCCCATTTTCTCCTTATCCCCCTTTCTCCCCCGTTTGTCTACTTCTGATACCTGAAGTTACAACAAGTGCCGCGTCACAGGGGCTGAGCCTGGACCTGCTGATGGTAGGACAAAGCTCCTGTCGAGGAGCTCAGGCTCATATCAAGGCTCAGGAACTCCGTGGTTGCCCT
>NW_010399727.1:14634-16033 GCF_000710305.1 Buceros rhinoceros silvestris
TCAAGGCTCAGGAACTCACTGTTTGCTCTGAAATCCTTCAGCCTTTCTAATATTTTAGTATCTCAGCATCACAGGGAACGTGGTGGGGTGGAAATCACACAAAAATAAATCAATCAAGAGCAGTAGCTTTAGGGTTAAGGGCATAAGACACTGCCTGATTTGGGTTTAATCAGTTTTCAAAGCATCCAAATCAATCAAGGCAACTCATGAAACCTCAAGACTGGCAGAAAGGGAACTGGCCCCTCAGCTGTGAATTTCCCTCTTCCCACCCCACTCCTGAGCTTGTAAACCCAGAGTAGTCAGGAATCAGGCAAAAAAATTACGTATCTATTTTCACACGAGAAAACGTTGCTGGGAGCAGAGGCGTCTAACTGACAAGAGCAGGTGGGCTTTGTTTGGTTAAATAAAAAAAAAAAAAGAAACTTCAGTGGAAAAACTACCAGCTTTCCTGGGACACTTGGGTTAAAAGTTTAGAGAGATGGAGCTGCATTTGACACCGAGCGAGGGAAAACGCCAACGCAGCCTCAGCAGAGCCAGATTCCCCCAGAGAGCAACCTGGAGCTCCCTGGTGAAAAAAAAAGGACGTGGATTTTAGCACGTGTTCACCCTCCTTCTCCAAAAATCCCTCGTGCCGTCTGCCACAAGGTCGTGGGGAGGCTGGAGACGGCGAGGAAGAGACGGGGCGTGGGGAATAGCTGCGGCTGAGCGAAGGGCCAGCGGCCACCTTCTGAAGGGCGAAGACTTCGTCTGAGGGAACCGCGGTCCTCTGGAGGGCTGGGGCTGCAGGGGAAGGCGGAGGAGGCGGCGTGGGGGAAGAGAGGGGAGACCTCGCAGCAGAAAAACAGGCGTGGAAGAGGAGGGCAGGAGAAAGGGGGAGAAGTGATGGAAAAGGGCTGTAGAGGAAGGCAGGAGGCAAGGTTAAAGAAAACCCCTCGTGTGGGGTGACATGCGGGAGCGTCAGAGGTTAAGGAATATTAGAAGAACATGTTCCTACACTAAGATAAGCCGGAGAAATGAATCCTTATCCATCCAAAACCAACCCTTTAAAATTCGAGCGAGAGAAGGGTCTCCTTTCAGGGAAACGGGGAATCCTTAATGCTTCCTCCCTCAGCAACTGTAATGCCAGGATGTTCCCAATCTGCTTTGAGGGATGGAAAGATTAAGAATAATAAAAAAATTGCAATAAAATATGTGTGAACGAGGGGGTAATTGTGGACAAATGCAGCATTCAAATTCATTTTTCAGCTCTTTTACACACCATTTCAATCTTATTTTCTGCTTGTTAATGAGATCTTGTTGGTTGGGGTGGGCACGGCTGCCCAGTATCGCTTGGGTAATTGCACATAATTTTCTCTCTACTAGTGATTTGCATCAGATTTTTTTTTTTCTAATTCTTTGC
>NW_010399728.1:0-7216 GCF_000710305.1 Buceros rhinoceros silvestris
CTGCCCGGCTTGGGGCGGAGAGTCGGCCCGCCGGGAGGTGCAGTGCCCCAGCCACTGCGGATGCGGGAGCAGCTGGCCTCGCTCCCATGACGTTTGGGTGTATTTTTTCCTTTTTGTGTGGGTATTTTTTACCACCACTTTGTTTTCTTTTGTCGACGTGAACGGCGTTGAGAGTCGTGAACTGGAGATGAAGCCAGACAACAGTGCTCTCGAAGCAGCCCCATAAATATATTGATGCCTGCCTGTTAACTTCATAATGTGTCCTTCACAAATAGCTTCTTACTTAAATCACTGATGGAGTACTTAGCAAGGGGGACAATCACTGTATTTAGTGCTTCTGTGGAGGTCAGAGCTACATGGACAAGTTTTCGGTGTTGACTGGGGAAAAAGAAATTCTATTACTTTGAGTCAGTTTTGGCTTTACTGGTTTCACGGTCAGCCTGAGTATTTGTATGCCTCTTGAATTACACTCTCTCATAACCTCTTACTCACTGTCCTCAAAGAGCAGTCTTTTTTTCCTATCCCTTTTGCTGTGTTTTGGTTCCTTCAATACTGTTTTCTTCTGAGAATGACTTTCCAATTTTAAGCTATTCTGTTGATCTAAGTCAGTACGCTGACTTTCCTCAGCTAAATCATAGCAAAAAAGATGAGTCTGTTTGGAACTGAAGCCTGGGATGTTTTCCATATTTTTATGCAAGTGTGCCTTTAAATTTTGAGCAATGGTGTTCCTCTATTACAGAAGTTTACTCTGGGGTCAGGTGGCTAAACTTAAAGCAGGGCATGGTAATGGATGAGCGTGAGACAGATGACTCTTCCTGATTTTAGTATATATTTTTTAGTATATCACTAGTTATACAACTCCAGAGTAGAAAGTACTTCCTTTACTCTTTTGTTGTTGAACAACAGTCACCTACTTACCTGTCTGTCTTGCACATAAAATTAGTTCTGTGGGGTTTTTGGTTGGTTTGGGTTATATTATTGTTGGGTTTTTTTAGGTGAATGTGAAGGTGTTAGGGTACTTGATGTTTCATAGATGCACTATTCAAATTACTTTTAGGAAAATGTATAAAATTCATGAGCTATATCTGAATGAATCCCTTCTGTGATTACAGAATTGAAACTTTGTCTTGTAGTTCTAAAAAATAATCTGTTTGCTACTGTTACTGGAGGGGATTTTTTTTTTTTATTTGATACTCTGTTGCTTTGGGATTTGAAACGGGACTGACTTGATTAGTATGGCTTAAATACTTTTTATAATGAAGTGGTATGACTACTTTTCTGTGGTTCCACTTTTTGAAAAATGTCGGTCTGTAACTGCAATAAACCAATTCTTTTAATAGTGAAAGTATGTCATGACCAGCTCACCTGTGGACTGATTTAAATGGTTTTTTTCCATGTGGTTTTCTCGACCTGCTGGCCACACTCCTTTTGTTGCAGCCCAGGATATGGTTGGCTTTATGGCCTGCAAGTGCATGTTCCAGGTCCCAAAGTCTTTCCTAAACTTTTGGCAGTAGGTGTGGAGACACAAGTATTAATACAAGGAAAAGAGATTCCATCCTCCAAAGTCTCAGGAGCCAGATACTGTGGGGTTTTTTTTGTTTCCTTGTCTTGATTCCCACTTCTGTGACCTGATGCAGTGGGGCTGTCACAGGACTGGCTGTCGCTTGTGCCTGTGCATGGAGACAAGCCCAAAGAAACATTGTAAAAACTCCTAAGTAACAGTTGGCTGCCGTGGGCTGCTCAGGAGCTGTTCTGTTCTTTAGCAGTTGTTAAGCGCCCCCCTCAGTGAAGGATATGGGGCTGGATGGAAGGGTTTTTCAGACTAAACTTGGCCTGCAGATATTCAGATGGGCCTTCCTGAACTGGGAAGTTCATAGTGCAATGTGCCAATTGATCCTGATTCTCTGGCTGGAGAAAAGGTCTCTTAATCTGTATAGGGGGATAAAAGAACTGTGGTTCCACAGATCAAAAAGGTTTATAGGTGGTTTTGCTTTACATTTGGTCACTGAAACATGTATCAGAAAAAAGGTTATATATAGTGTGCAAAAATTCATCTTTAATCTTTGTAGATAAGAGTGATTACCTTTGACTGAAGCATAATTTAAATCCGTTCTGTTTAAAGTCTGAGGGGAGCTAAGGAGTTACAGATCAGTCAGTTTGACTGCAACCTAGAAGATGTGTGGATGAAAAAAGAATAAGAGAGCTGTTTATAAGCATGTGATGCAGAAAATTACAAAATCTTTTCAAAACTTTGTGCTATATATCATAAATCTGTGCCTTTTGCAATGTCACTGCTATTTATTTCTGTAAAGCAGAAATACATATTCCTATTGTACCTGTTACCTTTTTGATTAAACAGCAGCACTCCAGAAAGGTTAGCTGGTGTAAAATGGTCTGCAGGCTGAGTGATCTTAATAACGCCGATTCAAACACTCAAGATTTCTTTTTAAGCTGTATTAATAGGAACTGTGCATGTGGAACAGGGAAAGGAAGCTCTCTGCTGTGCTTGGTGCTTTTTTAAGGCCTCTGCATTAGGCTGTGGGCACTGGGGTCCCCTTAAAAAACCCTCAGACAAACTGGAGAGGCATCGAAAGAGAGCTAGAGGTTGTGGAAACATGACCTGTTACGGTAGTTGGAAGATTCTGTTCAAACCGAATGACGCTTCAGAAAGAAGACTGAGATGCGCTATTTTGTTACAAGATAATTGATAGCAAATTTGACCATGTTCCTGTCCTTTGCCAATTAAAAATAAATAATAAACTTAATTTGGTATGAGAGAGATTTGGGTAAGGTACTTGGAAAAGCACACAGTGTGAGAACATTTAAGTCTTGGCAAAGGTGATTTTCTGTCTGTGAGGTGATGTGAGGAGTTGGGATTTTTATGTATTAATTATATTTTTAAAAATTAGGGTGGTGTTCTTATCAAAGTTGTTCTAGTTTGAACTTTATTCATAACAGAGACTGGAATAGATGACCTTTTTGATGTCGTCTTTCTCAGTTTGCTGCTGTTATTTTTATAAAGCATGAACACGTGTTTCTCTGTCGGCAGAGAGAACCTGTCAGCTTTAGCATAGAGCTGATGCATTATGAAGGGAATGTAAGTGTGTGTGTATACACATACACACTGTATGTGTCTATATTTTATTTTACTTAAGAGTTTTCGTAAATATAATTGTTTTGGGCACTACTGGCTCCTTTTCTTGCATCTTCACTGAATGATTTTTGCTTATTTTTCTCATTCTTCCCTTGCTGTAATAACATACATGTTTGCTTTTGATAATATTGATACTAAACACAGTGCTGCTACCACTGTGCTACTAGAACTTCATTTAAGATTATTGGAGTGATACGAAGTGGGTTTGGTAGACCAGTGCTAGATCTTTGGTTTTGTCTTCTGACTTTTGAACACTGTCATTTATTAAAAATAAACTTATGTCTTAAAAGACTGGATATACACGTCGTAGTTGCACTGTAATTGTTGTGATTTTTAAATTCTCTACTGGCCTAATCTATAGGCACAGACATCAAAATAAATCATTTGGATTGGACTTAATCCACAAGTTGTAATACCAGCTTTCTTTCCTTCTAATACTGGTGTTTCCATCAGTTTATCTAGAGTTTGTGTTGAGCCTTACTTTAGCTATAGCACGGAAAAATATGGAAAGGATTTTGAAACCTTGTGGCTGATGCAGGGAGGTAAATGTTCTTTTGTTTCAATCTTAGTTATTCTGGTGAACTCCTTTTTCTCTAGCAGTGGACAACACAGCAATATCAACTTCAACTTTTTTAATTTTCTTTTTCTCGTGTTCCATGAAGCTCACTTGTCACCCGTCTTGCAGTGGGAAAACGAACCAGCTTGTAGCCGTGCTGTTCCTGAGCTTCTGGAAGTGCAGCTGAGGGGCACAGTTGTGAAGGAAAGCTCTGCCAGTAGACTGATAACACACACAAAGGGTATATGGACATAATTTCAATGACAAAGTTCTGAAAGATGTCCTGATATATTTGATGGTTTGTTGCAGAATTACAAAGATAAAGAAGTGTTTGGCTTTCCTCAGGTGTGTGTGAAAAGGTAGCTTTCATGCAAGCATGTAAGTTTTCACTTTACAGAATGAGTTATGTGACGGAGGAGACAAATGTCTTGGAATGAAATTTCTGCTTTTCCTGAAAGCACTTAGATGCCTTGATGCTTACCACCCACATGGCTGATAAAACTTTTCCTATGGTTCTTAGGTGTTTCTTCGCTTGCTCTGCATCCCTGAAACTACATATTGCAGAGAGAAAACAAACAGATTTCAAGTTGTACAGTGTTGGAATGCAAAGTAAATGAAGTGTTACTCTTTCTTTCATTTCCTATTAATTTATTTTTTTCTTTTGTTCGGGGTACCTGACCTGTGTTTGATCTTTCACAGTTCTTGATATGTTTTAGTGTCTCTGTTTATAAAGTGTTGCAGTAATTCAGAAGCAGCACAGGTGTCTTTTAGTGAGGAAAGTTGGATAGCTTGGAGTAAAACTTCAACCTTTTCAAGTAAAGATATTTTGCTTATTTGTCAGAACTCTTTCTTACCATACCTTTCCCACTAATGGAATCAGCATCTCCTGTCCTGTCTTACAGACAAACTAATGTTTTACATTACAACTAAGGCAATCGCTTAACAAGGGGCTGTTAAGGGAGGTGTCTGTCTCCCTTTTCTAACTTCTGGCTGCGAGGTCCTGCTGCTAGCTTTGTTCTGTGTAGAGAGAAATGCAATTGCAGAGTGAGTTGATTGAGATGGCTAATCTGGCACCAGTCTAACGTTGCAAATCTATTTATCAGAGTTAGCTGCCTGAAAAGACTTTCTGTGGGTTCATCCCCTAAATTCAGTGTGAAAATTTGGGTAACCACAGCAGGGGACCAGTAAACTGTTCTACTAATGGCAGCTTGTCATAAGAATCCTGGCTGTGATGTGAAATCATACCATCACTTTTCCTGGCTGACGCGTTTTTGTTAATCACAGGAGCATTTTTAGCTTGATTGCCTTTATGGGTGTACTGAGACTTCTTTGAGAGTTGTGTGCCTTGAGTGCTTTTATCTTTTTCATAGGTGCTCAGGAATCATTCATGTTTCTCTTACTGAGGTAGGATTATGTGTGGACAAAGTGGTGAAACCTCCTAAAAACTAAACAAAATTTCTGTCCTTTGTTCATCTTCTGTTGATAGATGATTATTTAATTTTGTGAAATAGAATTAAACCACTTTTAATAAGTGTGAAACCACTGAAAGCTTAACTTCTATATGTTTGCAGTTAACAAATACTGTGTTTAACAGTTCATAGTAAAATGCAGTGTACTAAGCATGTTCCTTTTATTAAATGAATAGAATTATTTTTGAACTTAGAATTATTTTTGGTAATGAAACTTCAATTAGTTGCTGAAAAAATTTGCACCCAGCTGATGAAACAAATGAGCTATTTTCCAAGAATGAATGTGTCAAGTTCGTTATGCACCATGAAATGCTTGAGTGTACATTGTAATGTTCTTTCATTGTTAACGCCATGAACTTTTTGGTTACAAAACAAATCTAGCTGACACAATGTATTGAAAACGATCTCATAAATATCTATTCTTCTTGGATACAAAAGATTTTTATTGAGAAGAAAAAGCTTCATACACAGAAATCTTTTATGGTTAGATAGAAAGATATTTCAAAGGAAAACAGTGGACATAAATAGAGGATGAATGAGTTCACGTTTTATAACCTCTTTTTATAATCTGCCATGGGGCCTGTGGTCTATATAACTTGTTGATTATGGTTTTTAAAAACCTTTTATTTTTGATTAGGATTGTGTGTTGGTAAGTTAACATTCTTCCTTGAATTATGCTTATGTTTACTTCATATTTGATTTGTGTGATGTCACGTCTTGATTTAGAAAACTTGATTCTGAGGATATTGTGTCAGTAAACACATGCACAATTTTCTATTATTTACTTTCTTGTAGTAACATTTATGGCTGCGATTGACTTTCATAATTTCCTTTGATTAGAAGTACAGTTAGGTATCTCCTTAATTTCATTGAAATTTGCTTGAGGAACTTTAGTTTAAGGCCAATGTTATAAAATATTTACAGATACACTAATTAAGTTTAACACATTGAGTTGTTATTTTTAAATCTTATCCTCAATCTTCTGAGAAAATATATTTATAGGGTGTTTCCTTTTCTCTTTTTGTGGCTGTCACCCCCTTCACCCCCCCCCCCCCCCTCTCTCTCTTATCCTCAATCTTCTGAGAAAATATATTTATAGGGTGTTTCCTTTTCTCTTTTTGTGGCTGTCCCCCCTTCCCCCCCCGCCCCCCCCTTTTCCTGCTGGAATGAAAACATTTAGCACAAAAGCTCAAAGTAGTTCTTTTTGGAAACACAGCTTGAAATATCTTGCATACTTTTAATGGATAAACACTGGGGAAGTGTTAAGGATGTAATGTCTGAAGCCCATCACATAGGGACTTGGTGGTAAAGGAGACGATTACACAGAAGAACTTTTATTTCTAGCTTTTCTGGTTGGATCCTTCAATAATATTAATCAGCAGCTTCTTTATTCCTTTCCCATCAATTGTCTTACAAAATATTTATTCCAGAAAGTTGAAGAAAACCCCCAAAAACTTAGGCATTATTTTTTGACAATCTGAAGTGTGCTGTGCAAGGACTTAGTTTTGCTGTATTAAAATATATAGAACCATCACCTGATCCAGAATTGTGAATTGCCACAGGTGTGTGCAAACACACTGAAGATACAGCTGTGGAATTAGTTGTGTTTTGTTGCTGAGAGGTAAAACAACTTGTTTACGTGTTTTTTGTCCTCTAAGGATTGTATCTATCCAGAACTGTTGGAATTGAGCAGCTTGCGAAAGCAAGCTGTATCTCTTGGTTGACCTCTGCTGTCCTGGACATTGCATTTTTGGATTTTCTTTCCACTATAGTCTTTAATGAGTCTGTGTGAACACTTACTTCGAAGCAACAGCTTGACCTTAAATAAATGACTGTATCTGGAAGGTATGATAAAGCCATCAGTACTGAACGTTTTGGATGTTGATCCTTAAGTAGGATGTAGACTGGAGGCCCGGAATATCTTTTGCATCCATTGAAGGGGGAGAAAAACCCACTAATCTTAACTATCACTTGAGGAGCTGAAACAGAAGACACCACCATGTGTTTTAGGAACTTGAGATGAGAGAGAGTGAGGAA
>NW_010399728.1:7389-8987 GCF_000710305.1 Buceros rhinoceros silvestris
TCAGTAGGGTTTTTTGTTTGCTTGTTTTGTAGATCTCTGCTTTTTCTGCCTCTTGCCAATAGGAAAAAAACCATGTGAAATGCATCTAGAAAATACTGTTAAACTTGCTTTTTTTTTTTTTTGAGAGTGCTGAAGGATATTTCAGTGTTTCTGATGCTTGGAAATGGGATTAGAGGGAGGACTGAGGGAGAAAAAAGTGAATATTGGACATGCAGTGTACAAGCTTGAGTACAATTTTCAGGAATTAACTGTGCTAACTAGTGGATCCACAGCCCTTAGAAAGTTACCTATCATAAGCAGAAGTTAGATGAACACGCTTAGGTAGGAATGGTTTTAACTTTCAGCTGTACTTGCATAGCCTTGGGAATTAGAAAACAGTTTAAAACTCAGGACAATTAAGCTGCCACAGTGTCAGTATATGTCTAGAGACTGAAACATTTAAAGTCTGTTAGAGATCACCAAGTGAGCTGTAGTATTTTAATCAGCAACTACGATAATCCCTTAACCTAAGGAAGTTAGATGAACATGCTTAGGTAGGAATGGTTTTAACTTTCAGCTGTACTTGCATAGCCTTGGGAATTAGAAAACAATTTAAAACTCAGGACAATTAAGCTGCCACAGTGTCAGTATATGTCTAGAGACTGAAACTGATTTAAAGTCTGTTAGAGATCACCAAAGTGAGCTGTAGTATTTTAATCAGCAACTACGATAATCCCTTAACCTAAGGATGATGTGCCACCAAACTGGAATAGGCTTTGCTACTTAATTCCTTTTAGTGTAATTCAGTACATCTTCTTTTAACAGCTGCAGGCTCTGAAGAGAAATTGATGTTTTACATAGCATGATTCAGAACATTTTTATGTTGGAACTTTCATAGCTACTGTAAACAACAAAACTGACCAAGCCTTGTCTTTGAATGTGTATTGTCTGTGTAACTTCTGTGGCTATCCTGTGCTGGAACTTCTGGAAAGACTTTGTCAGCAGCTGCTAACATTTCTTCCAGAATAATATTGTCTGTGCAGAAGTACCATTTGTGTCAAGTACTGATTCAAACTTTATTCTTCTTTGTTTTGGCCTTGCTACTGCTGTGTCTCATGGAGTAGCAAAGCAGTAGGTCGTCTGTGATTCATGAGGGTTTTCAGCTGTTGGTAGAATGGTAGTTGGAACAAAAATTATTTAACGGCTTTCATATTCACATTGGCAGATGGATTAGCAACAGCCTTCTCCTGTTCTATGTTTGCTGTGTCCTTATTCTAAGAACTGCTTGCTCTTGTCTCTTGAAGAGAAGGTGGTATTTCCACAAATAGGAATGTTTATTTCCTACTGTAGCAAAGATTAGTTCAGGTATTTTATAATGCCAACTGTGGCATCCGTTCTTAATCTTAACTGGAGTCTGTCTGATGTCTGTCTAAACACAGAGTGGGTCATATTGCCTTGTTCTCTTGTGAGGTTTTTGTAGCTTGAAAGATTCAGTCTTCTGTTTCATAGTTGTAGTAGGAACCTAGGTTTCCTACTACTTTTAGTAACTCAAATTGCTGAGAATCGTTAGAATGTCATATTTTCCTAATGCTTTAGAATTAAGACTTTTGCAGCAGGAA
>NW_010399728.1:9009-12256 GCF_000710305.1 Buceros rhinoceros silvestris
ATATTTAGTGCTTTTTTTCCCTGTTTGGGTAGGGGTGATGGTGTTTTTTGGGTGAGGATCACAGCCACCTCCTTGCTCCATGTGTTACTGAAAATCAGAAGAAAAACTCCTTAATACTAGTGTAGCATCAAGAAGCAGGCATTTTCTTTTTATTATCAGTGCTGAGCGCATGGAGTATCTTTTTCCTCAATTCATGCGGCCCGTATGCTGCCCCAACCAAAGCTTATATCACACATACTCATTATCTTCCCCAACATAATCATACATATTCATTCTATTTCCAAAAAACTGATTAATGATTTTCCATAGCTATTACACATGCAGCTTGAGCTTAAGAAGATCCATTTTGTTAATATGTTGTGTCCTATTGGTTGCTGAAGAAATAGCACTTTAAGATTTTTGTGGGAATTCTGCCATATATGGTGGATAATTGGCAAAGAAGCCTGAGTTATCAAGAGTTTGTTGTGATTTATGCAGGTTTCAACCAGTCTTCAAACAGCTTAACTCGTCTTCTCTCTTCTGTTTTGTCATCTTCTGTCACCCTCCCAGACCGTGGACTTGCATTTTAGATTTTTCTCATTTCCTTTCCCAAATGGCCAAGGTTTTCATATCTCTAATGTACAGACTAGTATTTACAAGTTAACATGACATGTGCGTAGATTCACCAGTACAGACAAACAATTGCAGGGGGGAAGCAGGTGTTGATTGTTTCATCCACACTTCTGTCTGCCTGTATTCCAATTGGTTCCCTAATAGGAAACATTCGTTGACTCTGATAGTCAAGCAAAGGCCTGCAGGAAAACAGGGCTCCTGTGCAATCCTTCAGTGCTGTGAGGAGTCTTACATAACAGGTAGTGGGTTTTTCCTAGCTGGAAGAAGACGGGAATGATAAATCTTGCAATCATTTACAGAAGGTGGTGAATTTTTAAAATTTTCTTTTCCCCTGTTGTATTTTGTAGATCTTTTAGGAATAGTCATCCAAATCCCTTTTGCCGAGGGTTCTTATAGGGATATACATACTTAAAACTGCTAAGTTAAACCATCTTGTAGAACAAGGAGACAGTAATGGTTGTTATTTTCTACAGTTGATTGTCTAGTCTGTGCTACAGACCGCCTAGTGGTGGAAATTCTTTAAGTTACTAGATAATACATACCAATGCTTCATTATCCTTAGTTTAGAAGGCTGACAATTTTTGAGACTAATTATGCCACCCACCACAAAGAAGGTGGAAGAGGTGTCCTCTCTAGTTTGTTTATTCCTTTTGCTGTCCCTTTCCCTTGGTTAAACAGTCCTAGTATTTTCGTTGAATGTTTTCGTGTTTTCTAGACCTCAGTACTTTCCTATGGTCACTCTTCAGATTTTCTTGAGCACATTGTCTGAGACTGGCTATAGTACTTCTTGATCTCTTCATCAGTTAAAAGGGAGGTCTGTTTCATATTTTGCAGTCTGTATTCCTGCATATGTATCTCCATGCTGTGATTGATTGCCTTTTTCTGTTATAGGATGATGTGTAGATTAAAGTTAATTTGTGATTATAGGTACCTTCATATGTAACTCTTGTGAAACCTTCTTTTTATATTTATTACTAAAGAATGTTAATACAGAGAAAGTGCTGAGTATAGTACATCTAACAGCGGTTTATGAGCCTGCCCTGAAGATATAGTTATTGCTTTTCAGTAAGATTCTGTAGTGCCCAAAACCTTGGGGTATAAAATGCTAATTCTGTGCATAGTTTCCTTGTCTGGCACTGTTTTGCTCTGCTGATCTGCTCCACTCTCCCATGCCCTCTTCCCACACGACTGATGTTTTAATACCTTTGTGAATCTTCAATTCAGTTAAGAAATAAAAGCAAAGATTTTTTTTCTATCTGAATCAGAAGTGAAATGAAGACACTCTGAATAGCTTGCAAATAACATGGAGCTAGTATATGTATTAGTAATTCTTTAGCTATGCTATCTCAGAAGCACATTTGAAATCTGGTCTAAGAAATGAGTGCTAAAGCAGGATACATTTTGTTGTTGATTGTGCTAATATGACTTATTAATATTGTCAGCTGTTGTGGGATATAGGGTTTTTGTTACTGTCCTTGACTAGTCAAGTTGCGGGCAAGTTCTAGAACTGTGTGTTGCAATGCGTGCTAGTACTTTTCTGCCTTTTATAAGATGAGTTAGTCATAAAATATTTCTGTCTCTAAAATATAATTTCTTCTGACAAATTATGTTTTTTCCCTTTCTTTACAGATATTTTCCAATTTGTCCCTGAATGAGCGTTGCCTTTCAGCATCATTAGTCTGTAAATACTGGCGTGACCTATGTTTAGATTTTCAGTTTTGGAAGCAACTGGATCTCAGTAGTCGTCAACAGGTATGAAGGTATCGTTCTGCAAAAATTATGTTTTGATCACTCAGAATTTGTGCTCCAAACTTGTACTTTTGAGTAAAGAAAAACAAAAGAAATCCATGAAATTTTTCAGCTGATGTGATTCCTACTGATCAGAAGAGAGATTGTGTATTTTCTGGCCTTTAGCTGACCATCAAATATGCCTGGGAGTAAGGGATTTCATTTGGTGAGATCCATACAGACCCTAGCCTTAGATTGTTCAGGGTAACTTTCTTGCTTGGAAAACTTTTTTAAGGATGCCAGTGTTGTTTGGCCATCCCCTTGAGGTTTCTTGTTGCTTTGGTATTTGCAGAGATTTATAAAACAATTTCTTGAGAGTTAATGAAAACATAAGATGCAGAGTAACAGTCATTGGAAGGTCCCATTTGAAGAGGCAGCACCATGAACTCATCTTTTTTTGGCATAAAGAATGTACATAGGCTATTATTTTCAAATCTCCAATTCATAAGAAAGCATGCAATTCTCTTCCTTCTACAGTTACTAGTTAACATATTTCTGTGGAAGAGTTCCGTAGCAAACTGTCTGATTTTTCTCAAGTGACTCCAAAGCTCAGCCTAGAGGTCCATCTTTTTGCTGTGTAGGTGCTATGTGTCAAGTAAGTCTTTCTTCTTCGCTGCCTTATTCCTGCTACAAAAGCTTTTAATGATTTTGCCTATTAATTATATTGGGATCTCACTGAAGTTTATCACTTGTGCCATTGCCATAAGAAACCGATCTTGCCATTTTTTTGAGTTCCTAAACCAATATTAAGCACAAATGTTACCGTCTTCATGTATGGGGAGGGTTTGTTTTTGGTTTTTTTTGTTATTGTTGGGGTTGGGTTTTGGGGGTGGGGGTGGGCGGGGCA
>NW_010399729.1:0-385 GCF_000710305.1 Buceros rhinoceros silvestris
CCCCCCAAAATCCAACAGCAACAAACCCTGCCCCGGGGCAGCCACAGCCACCCCACGCGGGGCTCTGCCAGCCAGCTCCCCGCCGGGGCCCGCCAGGGGCAGGGACTGCCCAAAAGGGCACGTTTGCGAAGTAACCCCTAAGACACAAGTGGAATAATTCCTCTTATAAATATATTTATATCATGTTGGAAAATAAGGCACTTCAGGAGGGTTACAGCTCGCCTAAGTCTATTACATTCTAAAATCAGGAAGAAAAATGGGTTAGTCTCTGAAATGAATTAAAATGAATGTTAATACAGTAAATAAAAACAATCGGATCCACTTCCCACTTCAAAGCTTTGTTTAAAAAGGCAGAGAAGAAAATACCCCCCCCAAAATCCAACAG
>NW_010399729.1:633-945 GCF_000710305.1 Buceros rhinoceros silvestris
AGGGGCAGGTACTGCCCAAAGAGGCACGTTTGGTAAGTTCATGGGCTGAAAAAAGCCAATGTAGAGAACATATCCTTTCCCTGACACGACACTCGGCGCGGTTCCCCAGCCATCTGGGAGCTCCAGGAACCCCTTCCCTTACTCTGGTCTGGTGCTTTGGGTTCTGATAAGGAAAGGAGAACGCGGTGAAGGTCACCGACTGCGGATGAGGCTCTGGGCTGAGCCCGGGGAGCTGGGACGAGGCTTTTCCCTGCGAGCACGGCAAGGGGGGGGGCGGGGGAAGCGCGGCAGACAAGCACTGCCGGCGCGGGT
>NW_010399729.1:1438-5084 GCF_000710305.1 Buceros rhinoceros silvestris
TTGCTTTTGGCTTTGTGAAATGCTTGAGGTTCGCCTGCCGTGCCTTTACGCGGAAAAAAGGGAAAGGAGGGAGGAAGCGAACACGAAAGGACAGAGATGGCAGGCGAGTCCGGCGCAGGCCCCCGGCTCTGCGGGGCAGCAGCCCTGCAGTCACAGCACAGCTGCTCTGCCTTGCAAAGGTTGTTTTTGGCACCCCTCCTCTTCCCCTACTGGTTTAAGAAATATTAAGCTTGCTTGGTGGCCCAGCACTCTGCGATTTTGCAATGATACTCAGAAACAGGCACTTTATACCAGTTGCTGCTCAGCAATCTCCACACCAGGGTCATACCAAAACCAAAACCAAACCCACCCAACCTTCTCTACCTGTCCACAACCTTTTCTGTTCAGAATCCAGCTGTTTTCTCACCTCAGGATGTGAGTTTGGAAGTAGAGGGTGGTTCCAGCAGGCTTGCACGGACAAAGCAGCGTCCCTGCCACTGCCAGGAGAGCCTCGCAAGCCGGCGAGGCCCTCGGAGGAGCCAGCTCCACCCGCGGCCATGCTGCATCGCCCACACCGCACCCTTGCGCAACAGGCAAGTGCGTGGGGCAACCGTGTCCTTGGCGCCCCGAGGTACAGCCCTGCCTGACAGACTGTCCATCTGGGTCACAAGGAACATGGCACTTGGCTGGATTTTGCACGACAGGAACACTCGCTCCCCTTTCCCAACAGGGGCCAAGTCTAGTTAAGGCAATTTAAAATTAACCCAGGTTTGGCATCTGTGAGCTCCTCGCTTCCCTGCGTGATAACGCTGTCAGCCCAGCTTAGCTTAAAGGTCCCCTTTCCCCAGGAACCCGTCTCTGAGAGAAGCCAGAGGACGCTCACAGAACGAGCAGAAAAGCAAGCGGCAGCGGTTCTCCTCCAGACCCTCTCCCCGGCTCACAGCCATCATCAGTCCCTCAGCTGCACGATGGCTTGCTGCCACCCGAGGGGTTTGTTCCCTCTTCCAGAACCTGGAACTAGCACAGCTCAGATGTTCCCAGCCCGTCGGGATGCCTCCCCGGCTACGCCCTTTCCATCTTAGCAGAGAAAATCTGATGGTGCAGTGGTCCAGGAAATCTCTGGGGGTTGCGCTGGATCTCAGCGTGATCCGCGCCCCAGCACAGCCCATCCTCCAGGCCATCATCTGCTCCGTCCGAGATGAAAAACGTTCACACACACACGCGAGGAACCAGTGAGAACTCCATGGCGCAAACTGAAGCCATCAATCAAACCCCACGAAGGATTTTTCAGCGCGCTGGCAGCCTCAGGCTGGGCCTGGCGGCTCCAGGTATCAGCAACATCATTAAACGAGGCAAGAGGAGAAGGAATAGGCACGGGCTGGCAAAATACCTTACAAGAGAAAAGGCGAAGAGCTTGGAGGGTTGGTCGCAAAAGGACATGTGCCTGGTCCCTTCCACCAACCACCAGAGCCGTGGGCTCCAAAAGGCTTTTGAATTGCTCCCTTGCTTGACCCTGAGAGTCACGTCTGAATTAAAACACCCATCTGCAGCATCGGGGGATTTGCTTCTATGTTTCCAGACTGTGCTTATGATGGAAGGAAATATGAACCAGCAAGAAAACCAAGGTCAGCTCGTTCCAGTTCACCATCTTCTCCCCCCGCCAGACCAGTATCTGTTGTGAGCAGCCTGGGAATTCACAGGGTTAGTGAGGAGAAATGTTTCTGTAAAATTAACTAATGAGTTAGAACAACGAAATGACGGGAAATGATGTAGGCTAGGTCTGATGTAACTGACGGGCAACTCTGTTCACACACGAGATGTTTTTACGCACACAAAGGCCCCTCCCTGGGTGGGAGGGAGGAGGAAGCAAAGGTAATACCAGTGTTTTCTGCTACTCAAGTCCTCGTATAAGAAGTGTGGTCACCCCGTGAGAAAAAGCACCTCTTCAACTGCAGCATGGCCCTGAACAGGCCGGAGAGGCTCAAAGTGTCTGACAAGGGGTCCAGAGAAACCCTCCCCACACCGTCTCCCTGCTCCAGGCACTTATTTTTCTGTTTTAAACCCACTCTCAGCATGAACTGGAGACACCAGCAAAGTGGGGTTTCACCACCGCTCGGTGCTGACCACACAGACATGTCTCAGTGGGGCAGCAGAACGACCGTTCCACCCCGGTTTGCAGCCCTTTGTGCGAGTCTCCTTGGGCAGGCTTGGCGAAGCAGCCCGGAGGGATGTGAGGAAGGTAAAGCCAGCTTTTAAAATAAAACCCAAAAGGTCCCTCCTCGCATGGCACCCAAGACACTCTGCAGTCCTCGAGCTGGGAAGCGCAGCCCATGCAGGGCAATCTGCAAATAATACCAGGGGGTCAGAGGGGAAAGAACTGTGCACTATTGCCAAAACCTGATTATTTGACAGTGGGATGCAGCTGAGAACTGACATTTAAAGCCCATTTTCTTGCAGCACTACCAGTATTCACTGGAAAGGAAGAGCCATCAGATCAACTGTCTGCTGTTGCAATGAGAAAACTAGCTGAAAATGCCCTTCATCTGAAAGGCCATGCGGCCGCAACAGGATCATCCATCTTTACTCTGAAAATCCCTCAGGATGGAGGGTTTATATGTGCTCTGCCTGGTGGCATCGAGAACCAGGAGGTTTAGTTCTCCTTTAAATAAACAACCGTTACACCCCCTCTAGCTAAATCCCGACACCGCATCCTCAGCGTCCGTAAGGAGACCGTTTGGAGAGGCAGAACACAGAGTCCTGACAGAGCCAGAGGGGAGGGAGAGGGGAGATATGCTGCTGGTTGTCTGCAAACCTTTGGCACATCTTTGGTTACAGGATGGAAAAGGAAGTGGTGGAAGGTTTGGCCACCTGATTCTTTAAGAATATGTTAAGAGAAGGGGAAAGAAGGGGTGGGACCGTGGTTAATCCGACCATTCGTCCTCATCGAACTCGGAAGAGTCGTCCTCAGAGTCGCTGTACTCCACAGCGATGCGGCGTGACAGGATCGTCGCCACATCGTTGCCCACAACGTCCCGCTTCTCCTGTTCCCGCTGCTCCTCCACCTTGCGGAGCTGGAAGCCTGTTGGGAAGAAGGTAGCAGAGGGGATCATGCAAAGGCTTTGGTCACACTGAAGTCCCCCAGCAGCCACCCTTTTGACACCATCCTCTGAGCAAGGCAGCCTCTCCTCTGCCAGCAAGTGTTACACGCTGGGGGATGACGCTGATGGTGAGTGACAGCCAAGACAGGCTGGGTGGGCAGGTGGAATGGGAAGGGAACCGTTTCCGTGCTCCTTGGAGGGGTTACACCACTGCTGTTCCATCACTCACAAGCTCGGAGCACACCAATTCCAACCCTGCCGTCTCCAAAGGTGCAGGCGGAAGGCAGAAAATCTCCTGAGGTTGTCATCAGGGTGGGCAGAGAAGGAGGGACCCCAAGGGACAGGTCTTGAGAGCGAGGCAGGCATGCCACTGCTCACGTTTGGACACTGGAAGGTTTTCCAGAGGCAAAGGAGGCTGTTGGTGTTGAAACAAAACCTTACCTTGACGAATAGCGGAGAGCAGATCGCTCCTGGCATCACTAACCGCAGGCAGGGATGACTTGGGCTTGGAGGCGGGGGTGTCCGAGGGTGGAGGAGGGGGTGGGGGACCATCCAGGCCACTGGAAGAC
>NW_010399730.1:0-310 GCF_000710305.1 Buceros rhinoceros silvestris
CAGACCCTCCTTGGCTTCTCAGCCCCCGGCAAAGCCCCAGGCTGCGGTTTTGCTTTGAAATTCACAGGGTGGGGTGAAAAGGACAATAACCCCCCAATTTTCCGGGATGCCAAAGTGCTGGAAACCAGAATATGAAAATCTGAGTGAGGGGACGGACAGACGGACAGACCGGGGGCAGCGCTGGGGCGGCATTTTCAGTGCCTGCAGCACGATGTCTTCTTCCTCCCACCAAACCCTCCTGGTTTAACTGGGAAAGAATCAAACGCGGCCGTTTCCACACCCACCCCCAGCTGGGTTGTTGGAGGCCGTG
>NW_010399730.1:735-985 GCF_000710305.1 Buceros rhinoceros silvestris
TGGTTTCCACCATCAAAATGGGGGTGATGGCGCCGGGCAACACGCCAGGCTTTGAGGTTTGGTGGATGGGAGGTGCCGGAGCTGAGGTGGGGTGGGGGTTCATTCCCCAGGATGACAACTGGGGCGAGACCACCACAGTGGTGACGGGGACGTCGGAGCACAGCATCTCGCACGATGACATCACCCGCATCACCAAGGACATGGAGGACAGCGCCCACCTGGACTGCTCCCGGCACCTGGGCGTCTCCAC
>NW_010399730.1:1284-1550 GCF_000710305.1 Buceros rhinoceros silvestris
TGCTGGGCAGCTGGGCCCTCTTCTTCCGCCGCCCCAAAGCCTTCTTCCCCCGCATCTTCGTCTTCCGAGCGTTGCTCATGGTGCTCGTCTTCCTCCTCGTCGTCTCTTACTGGCTTTTTTACGGCGTGCGCATCCTGGACTCGCGGGACCGCAACTACCAGGGGGTGGTGCAGTACGCCGTCTCGCTGGTGGACGCCCTGCTCTTCGTGCACTACCTGGCCGTGGTGCTGCTGGAGCTGCGCCAGGTCCAGCCCCAGTTCCCCCTC
>NW_010399730.1:2081-2453 GCF_000710305.1 Buceros rhinoceros silvestris
GTCTTCCCCGCAGCATCCAGCGAGCGGCCGTGTGGATCCTGGAGGACTATTACCACGATTTCCCGGTCTACACCCCTGCCCTCCTCAACCTGCCAAAATCCGTCCTGTCCAAGAAAATGTCCGGCTTTAAAGTCTATTCCCTCGGCGAGGGTGAGCTCCCCCTTCCCTCAGCTTCTCCTCTTGTTCTCTCTCCTCCTTCTCTTCCCCATCCCTGTGTTTTCCCCCCTCTCAGCTCCTCCAAGCCCGGAGCGGCATCACCGCGGCCCAGCTGTGAGGCCGGGGGAGCGTCAGGGACCCCACAGCCCCCTTGCCCCCCATCTCTAACCTCCCACTTTTCCCGGCAGAAAACACCACCAACAACTCCACGGGCCA
>NW_010399730.1:2734-2974 GCF_000710305.1 Buceros rhinoceros silvestris
GTGCGGAAACGCCGTGCCAGGTAGGGGGTGTCCCCTGGCAGCATCGCCCAGGAGGTCCCCTGGGGCTGGGGGTCCCCTCCAGCCCCACCAAACAGGGGGTCCCTGCTCTTGGGGATACGAATCCCAAGCCCGGCACAGCCAGATCTCCCCCAAAACCGTTTTGGGGTGGGAGGTGGGTTCCTGCTGTCCATCGGAGGTGGGGGGTGAGTGGATCCCGGGGGATCTCCTGCCTCGCTGCAG
>NW_010399730.1:3254-3566 GCF_000710305.1 Buceros rhinoceros silvestris
GCGCAGTCCATCGTCGCTTCCAGGGCCCGGGCCATGCAGAAGTACCTGCGCACCACCAAGCAGCAGCCCTACCACACCATGGAGAGCATCCTGCAGCACCTCGAGTTCTGCATCACCCACGACATGACGCCCAAGGTGCGCGGGCAGCGGGGCACGGGTCCGTGGGCAGCAGGAGGAGGTGGGCGGACTTTTCTGGGAGGACGAGGGTATGGGAGAGACTGCCGGGACAGCGGATGGAACCCCGAGAGAGCGCCGCACCGTGCCGGGACCCAGCCACGCGGGGATGTTCTTCCTGCCGGACCTGCCGAGCAG
>NW_010399731.1:0-317 GCF_000710305.1 Buceros rhinoceros silvestris
GAGCTGAAGCGCTTCAGGCTTGCGGAGGAGGACCTGAAGATGAAGGTGGGAGGCTGAGCCCCCCAAAGTGCTGGGGGCACCTTGTCCCCTCTCCCACTGGAGCTCCTGCATGTGCCAGGACCCCTGTGACCAGGCGCTGCCGAGCCCTGAGCATGGTGGCAGGTTGTGCGATCCCCTTCCTCCCACGCTGGGCCGTGCGGTTTCAGGGGCTGCAGCTGGGTTGGTCCCTCTGCCCCCTCCTGCAGATCCCCCTCCTGCACCGAGCCGCGGCCATGAGCACGCGCCCGCTGTCGCTGTTCGCCAGCCCCTGGACTTCC
>NW_010399732.1:0-266 GCF_000710305.1 Buceros rhinoceros silvestris
AAGGGTCTGGAGAAAGGTGGAGAAGCAACTGAGGGTCTGGAGAAGCTGGAGGAGGGTCTGAAGACCGTGGAGGAGGGTCTGAAGACCGTGGGGAAGGGTCTGGAGAACATCTGAGGAGCACCAGGGGGTCTGGAGAACGTGGAGATGAAGCTGGAGACCATGGGGAAGGGTCTGGAGAAGGTGGAGGAGAGTCGGGAGAACATGGGGAAGGGTCTGGAGAACATCTACGGAGCAGCTGAGGGTCTAGAGAACGTGGAGGTGGGGTC
>NW_010399733.1:0-270 GCF_000710305.1 Buceros rhinoceros silvestris
TTACAATGACTCATGCCATAAATTGCCTTAAGTCAACCCAGAGCTGAGGTGGGAAACGTGTAAGTAACACTGAAAACTGGAACATACCAAGTGGTTTGCAGAGGTCATGAAAAGGGCCTACAGGAAATGACTGTGGAGTATCTGCACAGGGACACGCAGTGAGGTCTGTCTTTGCGTGTCCCTGGATGTCCTTGCACGTCCAGCCGCCTTGCTGGTGGCTGGCAAGAGCACTTGGCCATTGTAGGCTACAACCTGTTGGCGGGGGGTTTC
>NW_010399733.1:828-1246 GCF_000710305.1 Buceros rhinoceros silvestris
GACGCATCCTTCCTTTGGCAGAGGAAGGGGCTCATCTACCCTCTTTTCACTGGTGTCCTCCGTGGTCAGCCGGTTCAGCTGGGTTGTTCTGAACAGCCTGCCCGTATCTACCTGTCACTCTAGCTGGGTGTGCATTTCAGAGGCTGAAGACTGGTCGAATATGCTGTGAATTCCCCCAGGCTAAAGAATGGCCAAAGATGTCATGGATAGTGTATATACACACACGCACACACACATATATATACACACACACACACACACACATGAACTGTGTTCATGTCCTAAATGCATTCTGCAGCTGCTGGCATATTTAAAAACAAACTCTGCATGTTTTAAGGTAACTCTCTTTCAGAACCAAGGCCCACTGAAAGACTAACCTTAACACTGGTTTTAGGCACTGCTAAGACTTCAATATATA
>NW_010399734.1:0-290 GCF_000710305.1 Buceros rhinoceros silvestris
GTGGACCTGAGGGCCCTCCCCACCCCTGGGCTGGTGCTGCAGCCTCAGGGCTGCCTCAGCAGGGCTGCCCCAGCCGTGGCCCCGGCCCAGGCAGAGCTGCCATCCCAGACGGAGCTTTGCCTGAGCAAGACCTGGGGATGTGACCGCGGGGACTGCACCCACCAGAGCTGGGTGAGCCCAGACATGGCTGGGCTGGGTGGCTGTGGCAGTGCTCCAGTGCTGCCTCCACCTCCCCAAGCAGCATCGCAGGGGTTCGCCGTGAGGTCCCTACCTGGCGGGCGGCCCCCCGA
>NW_010399734.1:378-826 GCF_000710305.1 Buceros rhinoceros silvestris
CACCTCCCCAAGCAGCGTCGCCGGGGTTCGCCGTGAGGTCCCTGCCTGGCGGGCGTCCCCTCGAAGGCTGTGTCCGCGGCCTCCCCCAGCACTTCAGCCTTCAGGTAGTAGAGCATTCGCACCCGCAGCAGGACCCTGTCCCGGGGTGGCAGAGAGGAACGCAGGCTAGCACGCAGCTGCCCCAGTGTCAGCCTGGGGCCTGGCCCAGCCACCCTCACCAAAGCATTTGCAGGGGACGCTCCAAGGGCCGGCAGGGAAACCGGCCCAACACCATGCTTGCCCCCGCGACAGAACCCCTTTCTCAATGCAGGATGGGCACTGGCCATGAGGTGTCACGCCACAACGCCCAGCCCCGCGACCTGCTGGGGCCCCGCGACCTGCGTGGGCCCCGCGGCCAGAGGACAGGGCTCCTGTTAGCTGGGGGAGCACCCAAGTGTGGTGCGGCAGC
>NW_010399735.1:0-6515 GCF_000710305.1 Buceros rhinoceros silvestris
AGGCCCCGGCCCCGCGGAGGTCGGCCTGGGCGCCCTGTCTGATGAGCTGCGGGCGGTGGTGCGGGCCCTGGTGAGCGACCTCGACTCTCTGTTCACCACACTGGGGCTGCGGGAGGAGAGCTTCGCCGTGGGGGCCCTCAGCAGGATCATCGCTGCTGATCTGGCAAGCTATGTCCCAGCCAGGAACAGGAGAAGGACGGCCACCAACAAAGCCTCTGTCGTCTTCGTGGACAGGACGTTGGACCTTGCTGGTAAGAAATGTACCACTGCCAGGGACTGTCATCTCTGCGGGTTCACATCTGCCACATCAGGAAGGTTTCAGATAGTTGCAGGAGTCCTCTTGGCCTGGGAGCATGTGTAACACCATGGTCATGGTTGTTGCACACATATCCTTGCTCCCCAGTGGGTCATGGAAATCACAAGTAAAGCAGAAAACTCGGCTGGAAACACACAGGTTTGTTCCCGGCAGTTCTGCTTTGCTGCAAACTTGTGTATTGTCCCAAGGTGTAAAGGACATGGTCTGCATGGACTCTGCCTGGTGGATTTCTGTGAAGCATTTCCCAGTGTATCTACTTGTCATTGTTAGCATTATGCCTGTCTAAGCAGATGTATGTCTATTTGCAAACTCATGTGATGGGAAGAGTTAAAAAGAAGGAAAATAACTGGAAATTGTAGGTGACAGAGAGCTGCCTGGCAAGGGAGGCTGTTGAGGAGACATGAAGAGAGATAATTGGAGCCACCTTAAATCTGGGAAGTGAAGCCTGGGGTCTTGTACTTCAGTAGGAAGTGGAGAAAACATCAGGGCTGTGTTAGGGCAGCTTTGGAGGGGACGTATCAAAGCTCTTAGAGTAAGGATGAGAAATTACAGTATTTTTTTTTTTTAGGAATATATTCTCTTCAATATTTGTAACTGAAACCAAGTCCCTTTATGCAACCATTCTGACTCCAGAACAAATGTCTCCAGGGTTCATTGACAGTTTCACCTAAGTCTTCCTATGCTGTGGACATGATAACATCCTCTTGCTATGAAATGCAGTGCAAAGTGAAGGAAAAAAAAATTAGTGCATTTCAGAGGTAAAGCGCTTTAAGGACCAGAATTCAGTGTCACACAATGATATTGTTTAATTGGTTTACTGTACAACTGTACACTAAAAAGTACATGAGAACAACAGCATTTAAGTTGTGAAATCAGTTGTCAGGAATTGGGAAATGGCAGAATTAAGTTGTACCTCAAACCTTAATTTTCTTAGGTGTATTCAGCCTTTTATATACTCTCTTTCCAGACCCCCTACCTCTGACTCCACTGCTTGGCCTTCAGGTGAATAAGTCTGCTAAATTTTGGCCTTACACTTTGTAAAAGCTAAAACTTCCCATCTGCAAATTTCTGGCATGCTATTGGCAACTGGATTTTTTTTTCTTTCAAACTATGATATGTATTTGTAGTCAGAAGTGCAAAAATAAATAAGCTTTTTCTTTACCAAATAACAACTTGGTGCAGGTGGAAGTCTTTGAGGTAGACTCTCTCATTTGCACTCATTTCAAACAACTTTGTAAACCTTCCCTCTCTAAAGATGGAAGATTTTGGATTTGATTTGTAAATGTCTTACTGATGACTGAATCTTGACCAGTATATGGGCTGCAGATATGAGGAATGGTTATGTATCCATGAATTAGGAGAACACATTCATATTCTAAGCAGTTCCACAAAACCCTGCAGGTTCGTTAGTGGTAGGTGCTGGGGCTGTTCCCTGATAAGTCAGGCTACTGCTTTAAACCAGTCACTCTGAATCACTCAGAATAGGCTGTCAAGAGGCAGATATTTTATGACTTGAAGTCCTGAATGGAACAAAGCTTTAGGTAGCTCTAGATGATGTCTAAAGGAATTGTACTAATAGATATCTTAATTTTGGCTCACATTCCATGCTTATCTAGAGCAAATAAAAATGTTAGGCTAGAATAACAAAGAGTTGTCAGTAATACCAACTGATTTCTAATAGTAAAAATAAAAATGTCTCAAAAGCACCTTTTCTAGTGCTGCAATTGCAAACAACTGAGCTAAGGGAAAATACTTAAATATGAAAATTTTCCACTTTAAAGAACATACTAAAGAAGTATTAAGTGCAGTGCCAGTGTCAAGAAACTATATTATATTTGTTGTGATTATTAAATTATTTAAAAAATCAGTTAGATATAAACCAGCACATTTTTCTTTCAAAAAAATTCAGAAGGCATCTAACAGATCAGGTTAGCTTTCTAAGGTTCGTGGAGCAAAGAATCTGTTCTGAGTGTTAGACTGAACTCTGTTGAATACTTCTTATAATCGTGTGTGTGCGGATCTATTTATGCATGCTGTATTTAATGAATAGAGAGGAAAATACTGATCTAAGATAAATCTGTCTAGGATAAATAGTTCTACTTTTTATCCTATATGGCAGAACATTCAGCTGAGCTGTAACAGGCATCTTTTTATGGCCTTTGCTGCTCTCACTGCAGTGGCATGGCTTCAACTGGGGGTGGCATGGATAGTTCCTGTCCCTGCACTGAGGGATCTTACAGAAAAAGCAGTGCCCCAGAAGGTGGGACATGTGATTTATGCCCTGGGGAGATTACAAGCTTAGTACTTGGCGCTTTCTTGAATTCTGATTGTACGAAAATTTGCTACTGGTGCTCTCCCTAGTCTGTATGTATATGTAGTGCTGCTTATTGTTTTAGAGTTCACTACCTTTGCCTTAAAAAGTAGAATAAATCCCCCAGCTAGAGTGATGCTTTGATAAGTGACAGTGGTTAAAATCAGAGCTAAGTCTGGCACCTTAATTCCTTTTTATTTTTCTCTAATATTTGTGCTGCTAAATATTTGCATTGTGATACCATATTGTAACTTCATACTCCTTCCATGTGTTTCTCACTCATCACCTTGCCAGCTTTCACACCTTTTATGAAGCAGTTTTTCCAGCTTCCCAGGTTTGTTTTTTCATTCATAAGCTCATTGATCCCTTTCAGACATTGGTGTTCAGAACAGCTTGATGCGTTTCTCTTTCCAGTCTCTTGGCGCTTTGCCAATTGTGGTGTATGGACTGTTGTAAGCAGAGGGGATAGTGAGGTCTTTCACCCACTGGTACATGCAGGTGATTTTGAAATGCAATACAGTGAGAAAAAGACAGAGAAGAATGAGTAGCAGAGGGGTGCCTGTGCAGTTAGAGTTTTGAATTATAAGGTTTGTATGAGTGTTGTTGAAGTTGGGTATTTCAGTGCCATGGGCAATGGTACTTTTAACTTCCTCCTGCACTTTTGCACAGGAATGTTTCCCCACATCTGTGGCTGCAAGCTTGGGTTTAACTTTCTGTATCATTTCCCTCACTGTCAGTCAGGCATCATCTTTGCATCACACTTTTGTGCTGGTTGTAATGTTTTCAGCCTTTCAACAGATACAAAAAGCAGCGTTGAAGTGCTCGTAAACACAGTGAGGATGCCAATCCCTTTCAGGTCCTGGGAGCAGCTGCAGTGACTGCATAATCCCGTTCACAGAGGAGGATGAGAGTGAAGACTAACATAGGCCCATGCCTTTCTGGAAAACCTGGTTTTCTGGAAAAGTCTGGTTCTGACTAATACCTCTTTTTGATTATTTTTGTTTTAAACTCTTTGTTTGTAATAGTCTATTTCTTTCATTATGTTGTCAAGTTTCTAATTTGGAGTGCTTTACTCATGCTCTATTTGCTTGTAGCATCTTCTAAGTTGGTGGGTTGATAGTAATGTTTTTTTAAAGGAAACCCGTGTTTTCTTCCTTACCGTACAAGCTGAGGCCTTGAGAACATAAATATTGAGGCCTCTAGAGTACAGCAGTCCCATTTTAATGAACCAGGAAGATGCTTAGATACAGGAGGCAACTATTGCTTAAATTGTTATGGTTACTTGAGGTTGTAGACTGCAGCTGTGAGGAGTGATGGCAGCTGAAAATATTCAAAGGGTGTTAACTCAGTGCTGCAGGTCAGGGTGCAGCCTCTGCTATAGTGTGGTTTGTAAAGATTCTGCTATTGTGGAACAGGCACACACATTTTTATACTAGGTTTTTAAATGCATCAGACATTAAATTTGCTATAGAGGTTTTACAGAGATAGGCAAATGGAATGAGTTTTGCCTGTTTAAAGAAAAGTGCAAGTGGCTAGGTCACGGTAGGGGACTTGGAAATTACATGAGCTGTGAGTAGATGCTTAAGGCTTTCTTATTTCCAAATTCACTACTCTTTACATATGTTGGAATAGCTGGCTGTGAGAGATGGGGAATCTGTTATATTTCTGTGGCAGCACTGATGCTGCTGTGCTTGGCTATGGGCTTCTGGCCTACAAGTTTTTTGGTTTGTGGTTTTGTGGGGGGTTTTTTGTTGGTTTTTTTTTTAGAAGGAAGGAATTTTTTTTGTTGTTGATTGTTTTTTTTTTTTTAGTGCAGTAGCCAGCATAGTGGGACAAATAACTGACTACTTTGATGTTCCTTTGTCTGTGCACAGGAGAATGTAGATCTGCCTTCTGGCAAGGTAGAAAGATGCTCTGGCTTGCCTTGAATGCTGAACAATGGTTCCTGGGAACATACAGGCTGCTATTTAACTAGGTTAGCTTAGGCTAACACTGGATGAAACAATATGGTAAAACATTGATAAGCTTTGGCACAGGAGCTCCAAATATCCAGCTTCACTCAAGGGAATAGGTGTAAACCTTTCTGCCCTCTGATATTTTAAACCCTGCTCTCACTAAGGTAATGCATTGCTGAAGAAAGTTGCATCATGACAATTGTTCCATGTATCTTTCCAAAATCATGAGTCCTGAATTAATGTACAAAGTATTTAAAACAGCAGATGTTAAGAAAGGTTGGTAGTGGGGGCAAGATATGCCTTGCATACTGTTTTGGTGCACTCTGACTTATATTTAAACTTTGACTGAAGGAAAAGCCCTCAGCAGAAATAAGCTGCATTAATTGTTGACTAATGAGCAATGCATTTTTAGGAGAACTGCTTTTGAACTCAGCTCCTCATGTTTAGCAACTGACTGTAAAGTCTTTCCATCGTCCAAGATCTCTTGTTGCTCCTGTGGTGTGCAATTGCCTCTTAAACCTCAGCCAGTAGAACCAGCAGGACTTAAGAATCAGAGTACAAATGGTGTGGTATAGGCCTAGTAGTTGGCTTAGGGAAATACTTTCTTGTATGCTTGTCACTGATGCCTTTGGAGAGGAATGGGGGATGTAGTTAATGAGTTCCTGGCTGCTGTTAAAGTTGGCTTTGCCAATTGTGCCAGCCTGTATCAAATGTCATGTATTTCAGCTTGTTACTCTTAATGGGAAGAAAAGTAAAATTGGAACAGCATGATATGTAAGATTTCCTGTATCCTCAAGGCTGGATATTAACCTGGCACGAGGACTCCTATTTTGCATTGGTCAGATAACTTCTCCTGGTCACTTTAACACCTGACTTTTGTGCATGTTGGCAGCATTAAAAACCATCAACTGCCTGAACACAGGTGGTCACGAGAAACTGCTGAGCTGTTCTTTAAGCGTCCTCAGCAGTGGTGAGGAGGACAAAAATCAGTCCCATACACCCTACTGAAGTCAGTGCAATTGAAAAGCTACTCTCCATGAATTACTGTCCTAGTTTCATGAGGTATAACTGTTTTTCCAGCCTCGGTTGATTTGTGTAGTTGGTCAGGGCTGGTAGTGAATTTTAAAATCTCCAGGAGACGTTTTCTGATTGATTTGACAAGGCACAGCCAAACAGCCATTAACACCTCCGAACCAAGGAGTAGTAGTTGTGAGAAGGAAACTTAGATGGCACTGGCTGATCATGGAAGCAACTCAATACACTGGGACTTCCCCCTATGCCAAGTAGAAAGGAAGGATGCCAATAGTGGGTTTATTTACATTCAAGGTGTTTCCAGTTTAGCTAAACGTCTTGCCTAGCAAAATGTTGATCATGCGCAGCAAGTGTGGAAAGATAGACATTGCTTCAAGTACATGGAGGTGGAGGTTTGTAAGATTACCATCTGTTTTCCATGTCTGTAACTTTACAAGTGTTGATAACTGCAGTGTGGTTGACAAGTGACTGACCTAGTAAGAATAATGTAGGGATTCTGGAGAGCAGATGGCTTAGGGAGTCACAAAGACAACCCAGCTAATTTCATCTGTACTTCAGTGGTCTAAATCTGGCTGGGGATGGTAGAAAGGAAAGATGCCGTCATTCTGTGACTATTACAATCTCTGGTGAAACAAATTGGTAATCTCAATCCAGCTGAGCAGCCAGATGTCTCCACTGCCATGCCACCACATGCTGGACATGTGTGCCTTCCTTGCCTTCTGTGGATAGAGGCATTATCAGCATGGAGTTTGACTTGACTTTTCTCCCCCCTTTTCATCCTTGTTTCTCTTTTCAACTTCTACAATTCAGAATAGTTGTTAAATGATGAGGTGGTTTTACAGCATGTTTACCTGGCTGCTGTAGGCTTGCTGGAGACAACCTTCTGCTTATCCAAGAGCGG
>NW_010399735.1:6597-6901 GCF_000710305.1 Buceros rhinoceros silvestris
AGAGCGGTTAAAAATGTGACCTTGCTAATGTTCTTGATATAAGGGTCTTATTTGGATTTATGGAGCATCTGAAGCTACTTCAGCTGTTGAAACAGGCCTCTATGTCTTTCAAAATGATTAAAAAAAATGACGGCAGATAGTGTGTGACATGGACAGACTTTGATGGAATGGGACTGTAGCCTGAAAGATCTTTTTCCTGCCTCTCAGTGGTGGCTTCAGAAGTCCCCATTCTCCTGTGAGTAAAGCCAGTGAGCATAATACTAAGCTTAGTACTGGCGTCCAGCCCCGGGGTGGCTGCTGCACC
>NW_010399735.1:7087-13794 GCF_000710305.1 Buceros rhinoceros silvestris
AATACCTTCAATTTGTTCCTGACTTAAAGGCAGTAAGGTTTCTGGTCCCCCTCTCTCTGTCTTTTTTGTCTGTAGTGTGTGTCATGTTTTTCTGCTTTGGCTTGGCTCACAGTCTTAATATTTTGTAGGTTAGTTGTAGCACCTGTGTTGAGAGTTTGTGAATGGAAAGAAGAGCATGTGTGTTTGAAGAAAATGTGCCACCTGGAATTCGGAATTTCTCTTGGAAGATGGTCAAATTGACATCTTATACTATGTAACTTGGCTTGGTTTAGTTATCCACGTTGGTTTCACCTGAGCTGCCCTCAGTCCCTATAGAAGCAATGATCTTGATGGTGGCATGTCATTGGTAATTGTTCATGTTAATATTATGCTAGCCTATCTGGGTAGCTATGAATGAAACTTGCATACAGGCCTTTTAAGCACAGTCCTGTTAGTTTAGGTAGAAAAGTATCATTTGCATGTGAGTGTGTGTATATAAATATTTGCCACCTTTTTTTAATAATCGTTGCAAATCTGCTTTAACAACTTTTTAATGCAAAGAGAAATATTTTGCATGTTAAAGTGCAAAATCAGTGAATATCCAACAGCTGTAAAACTAAGTCTAATTTGTGCTTTTTAAATTAATCTTTCTGAAATGTTGTTGATGCTTTTAACTTCAGGTATTCCAGAAATTAATTTTACTTTTGTAGCAAAATAGCTTTGAAAAGCTACTAGTGTTCTTCTCCCCCAAATATGTGGTTATTATTTTGTTCTTGATTCCTTGCGATTTTTTTGTTTGTTTTTCCTAGTTATGTGCCTGACAGTTTGGGGGGATTCTTTTTTCCCCAGGAGCAGTTGGCCACCATGGCGACAATCTTGCAGAGAAGATACTTTCTGTGCTTCCAAAGCTTCCTGGCCACAAGACCGATGTCATGGTTAACATGGCGGAACTTACGACACTACAGACTACAGATGAAACTTGCAGTATTATAGCACCTGGCTGCTTAGCACAACCAAAGTAAGCATTCTTCTAACTTTAAAAAATATAAATATGATTCTTATCTCTTTGTGAAAAAAAACCCAAACAAACAGAGAACAAGTCTTATTTAAAAAATATAAATAAACAAGCTACAGCAAAAACCCATCTCATCTAATTTTGCTGGAATATGATAATCTATATGTGTGCATTAAGTGAGCAGGCCAGATAAGATTCCCAAAAGTGGGAAATTCTCAACACCTTTTTAGCTTAGGGTTGTTTAAATTGCTGTAGATTACTGCAATAGAAATCAGTACAGGTTAAACACCAAGAGTTCTTCCTTGTGACATTTCTTTTTTATGCCTAAGTAACAGGCCATACAAACAGGTAGGTCTTAAGCGTGATTTCCTTTTCCCATAGGACTGTGTAATTGTGAAGTGAGCTGCATGCTGAATTCTTGTTAGAGTACCTGTTAACATAAGACTTTATCCCTATTTTCAAACACAATACCTGTGAAGAAAGATAATTAGGTACGGACAGCTTTCTGAGAGTCTGTTCCATCTAAAAGCAGTAACTTTGAACAATTGTACTTAGTTATGTATCACTTGTAGCTAAGCCTTTGCATGTAAAGTGCATCAGATTTGATGTTTCACTTTCTATATTTAGTTGTCTGAATTGAAGCTTTCCTGCAGCCTCTGTTACCCTGCAAAAACCAGAAAATACACAAGGTGCTGGTTTCACTCCACAAAAAAAAAAAAATGCTCAGCAGTACTCTAGAAATTAATGCAGTGCAAAGGAGGTTAAAAGTTCTTTACCATATATTAGAAAAGGGTTTTTCAAGAAGATCTGTCTTTAGTTTCTATTCTAGTTTCCAAATAGTTTCTATTCTCCTGTTTTGACTCCTTTTAGTGCTTCACACCTGCACTTTACTCCTTCTTCCCCCCTCCCCGCCCCAGCCCCAAGGATTTTTTTGGTGCTTCACACCTGCACTCTACTCTCTCTTCTCCCCCCAACAAGGATCTCTCAGAAGACTTTCCACTGTTCCAGCATATGGTCTTTATTTTCTGAGCCTCCAGATACTTTGTTATCTTCCATCTCTCACATGTGCTGTACCTGGTCCAGATTCTAGGTTTCATGTTGCATAACTTTTCTTCCTTGTGTGTTGGAGAGGAAACATTTCCTCATATAGGTGGACTGAATTGCAAGTAAGCTGAGGTGACTAACTTAAATAACATTTGTTCTGGTTTTCTCCTCATTGGCTGCTTTCCAGTTGATCTCTGAAGTAGAAGTGAGATGTCCTTAAGATCTGTCTACACAGCAAAATGAAGAGGTCATTGCCCGTGGTAGACGTGCTGTTGTAGCTGTTATTTGTGCTAACCATGAGAAGCTACCAGAAATAAAGAATATTTCTGGCAGAGTGGACTAGGAAAGAAAATAGATCTTTATTGCCCTGAGATTGTTGAACTGTGCTAACTCTCCATTATTCCTAATGTTATGGACATTGAAGAGAATAAAGCTAGTACTAGTATGCCTTTCCATGCTAAAATGATGACTTCAGTCATATACTCATATTTTTAGAAAGAGCCAGCAGAGTTTTATTGTGTTCTGAGGTGGTGAGGTTTGTTTGTGTATTTGCTAGCTAGTGGGAAGGTGTCCTCTGTTAACAGTACAGTTGGACAATGTATTTTGCAAAGTCTCCCATGGACACAAGTGGTTAAAGAACAACAGGATTTGGCTACAAGGCGCAAGTGCGGCAAAGTTGAATGACAGCAGCTGATAGGTGGTACTAAGGCAGTGATGTCATTACCACACTAGTCCATAACAGTTTCCTCAAACTCTGCCTTGCTCTGCAAAGTCATCTTAAAGAATCTGTTATGCTGGAAATTCTTAAGATCAGATTAGGGAAATACTGGTTTAGATAGGCGTGGTCTTGTCTTGGAGCAGAGCAAAGGGACTAGATGACACCTCAAAATCTCTCCTGTGATCATTGTTCACAACTGAAGTAGCTGCCTGTCTAAGAATAGTCTCCAAACTCTGAAGAATGTGGCTCTGCTATGTTCAACTTCGCGTCTTTCACTTTTTCTCCAACTACATAATGATTAGGAATAGTTTCTAATTTAAAATAGGCATTTCCAAACCAACTTAAGACAGTGGCTGAAGACTTCTAGAAACCATAACAGTGTTTCAGTGGGTGGCTGAAGGTGGTATTTTCCATTCTCTTCAACAGGACCGTGTTCTTAGTGTTGGATTGTAAACATCAGCATTAATCATCTTTGCTAGTGTCAAATGGCTGAAGTTCTTCTGAAGCACCGAAATGGGTTTAAAATTACCACCAGCAAATTTCTGTGTCAATTCCGTAAGAAATTCCATACGATGCTCTCAGTTCTTTGTCAACATTGTTATTGCATTGGCGGCTGGCTCAGAAGTGTTTCTTGTAAATGAAAACTTAGGTCTTGATTTATATTTGGACATGATGCATGGCAAGGAGTGTTCCTCTGCTTGTAAATTTTCTGCTTACTCTGGTGAATGAAAGTACCAACACCTTTCCCAGAGACAGGACCAGTAACTTCAGTTACACCCCAGTGGAATGTGTGTGGCCTCTTTTATGTGAAATTCTGTGATCAGACTGTGGCATTTCTGACTTACGTTTTCAGAAAATTTTTCAAATGTTTTCATTATTTTCTCTCAAGCAATATTTGAGTGTGCTGTGGAGGGGCGAGAGGGAGGTCTGCTCCTTCTACACAGCTTGCTATATTTAACTTTTCTTATGGAATGCCTCTCTAGCAGAAACATCTGGGCCCTGTTATAGAGTTAGCAAACAGAATTAATGAATAATTTATGTTTGGTGGGGTGAAATAAAACAGGGTTCTTTTCTTAAATCTAAGGAAGTATTTGGCTTCTTTAAAGATTTAGATTTAGATGAAATGTAAATGCCATATGCTGCTTAAGTTACTGTACTTTGAAGGTGTTTCTTTGTGAAGAAGACAATTTCTTAAAAAAAAAAAAAAACAAAAACAAACCACTCCAGAGTTCTTCGTTTTATTAGTCTCAGTAGCCTCAAAAATCTTGCAAAGTAATTGTTTGCCATACTGTAGTCATGACATATTGCTGCTCCAGTGTGAATGTTGGCTGAGAGTTATATTCTTTGAGAATTGTCAAAATATTGTATTTATTTTTATATGCAGATGGATATATATAAAAAAGAAACAGTTTATAGATATAAAACTAAAGACATCCACTCTTGATCAGAACTGTTGGCTTCTGATTAAGAAAAGTTACACTTTCCCTGTCCTTTAAATGATGCATAATAGAACTGAAAATTGTAGTAAAAGCTTAACAGCAGAGGAAATATAATGAATTATATTGATTGCAGCTGTTTTGATTACCCACACAGGTTTTTTGAGATAGTCCTCCAAATTTCAGCTTCTGATTTTAAGCATACATGCAGTGGATTCTAGGAGTTGTTTGCTTGGGTGAACATCAAGCTTTCTGTGTTTGTGAGCCATCCATCCGATTCATTTGATAACATTTTGGACACTTGGTGTTCTTAAGAATGGTATTTTATCATATGGAAGCATCCTGCTGTCAGTAATGGCTTTATTTTGATGGGTGCTTATCTTTTTATTGTTTTCCATATCCTGCAAGTGGGGAGCCGAGGTGCGTGTAGGCCGAGGGGCTCCCTAAAGCCCCAAATTGGGCTTCAGAATGCCTGCATCCTGGCCACAGGTCTGTGGTGTGTGAGAACAAGAATTAAAGTGTTATGTGATACTGTTATGTGATATGTGGGCGACTGAAGAAATAGGCATGATTGATTTTTTTTTTTTTTTAATCTGCTCTTCTATTACGCAGGAACACTTTTGATGTGCTCTCGTATTTTGCTGAATAAACTGAATACTTAATTTGTTTATGCACATTTTAGGAACTAACTGAACAGAGATTTCTTGCCTATTTTTCCACTCTTGCTTCCTTTCTCCAATCTTCAGAGTTTACAAGCTTCTTGGAATTCAGCGTGGTGTTAAAATCTCAAAAAGACCAATTTTTCATTTAAAATATGCAATATACAAGGAACCATTTGGTTCTCACAGCAAGTATTTTTTGCATAAGGGTGCAAAACTGTAAGGTAACACACTTCATGTTTGGGCTGCTACGCCTAGGTCACTTAAATGAGCAATACAGCTGAGGTGTCTGGACACTTTTAACAAAGCAGATGGAGCAACTAAATCATCTGGTTTTGCATTGAGGGGGGGAAAATAACAAGTTCAGAACGAGGTGATCATATTGATGGGTGTGATGCAGAAAGCATTGATATGCAGGCCAGATGTTTGAAACATGGCGCACCAAAATCTTTCCTTAGGTCCTTGTATGAGAGGTGGGGGGAGAGGTGTGCTGGGGGGTGTTGGTTAAGAATTATAGTGTTCCTGGACATGTAGTGGTAAATTTTTAATGTAGTGCATCAACGGCAGTTGAAAATACATACTTCTTCCAATTGTCCTTAGTTCTGAGGTTGTTACTCCTGTTTTGGACCGATTAGTACTTTCGTTTACAAATGCTAAAACTGTTACAGTTTGGATGGAGAAGGAAGCCCAACTCTAGCTATGCCTTTGCATTTGAGTGTGATGGGATGCTGCAGTGCTCTCCTGATACCCGTGGAACCTGGACAACCCTGAGCATAGAAGGGCCATGATGGGACTTGTATTCCAGTCCTGCCTCTGCTGTTGGCTTGCAGCATAATCTTGGACAGGTCATTGCTTTCTGCTCCTGCTTCCTATTCTAGTCCTTGTCCAAGGAACTTGTTTTTTAAACCAGTAGAACAGGGAGTTTCTCAGGATACAAGTTGGCAGACCACATAGCAGAAAATCCTAGGGGTTATGGCCTTTGGGAGGGTAAAAATAATGGTGCTAATCATGTGAGAAACTAAGGTGTCAGGACAATCAAAGGAAGGATCTCCATTTGTCCTTTCCCAGTACTGTGTTGTTCCCACTCCTACCCAAAGTGCTTTGTTGTACTGGGGAGAGGAGACACTTTTGAGTCCTATCCTGCAGGCCCCCTTTCCTGCGAGCTGGTGGAACAGCAGTTCCAATGATCTGTGTAGAACACACTACTGCAGTATTCTTTGAAGAATCATGTGTGATGTAAATTTAAAATGAAAAGATTATTTGTGCTTGTATGGCAGAGAAAAGAACATCAAAAATTAAAACTAGAAAGGAGATTAAAGTCTCCTTTTAAGCTAGGCAATAGACTTTTTTCGAATGACTGATTCTATTATCTATTTTTTTTTAACTGGGTAACAGCCATCTGAAGGATATCAGAGTGATGTTTTCCTTAACACTGAATTAATTACAAACTAAGCTTTGGGGGGATGGTTCTTAGATTTTTGGGGTATTTTCAATTTTATTTTTAAAGTATTTCTTTTATGCCAGCTGCAGACACTAATTTTAAAAAAAACAAACACAACTTTTTTGCATGCGTAACTTTATAAAAGCTTATAATAAAGTAATTTGGGACAGTGTTATTCTTGAATGAGCTGGGAAATTGTGGCATAAAGTAGAGTAATTTTCCTTTCTGGAATGTTAATATTAAAGAGGAAATGTCAATACTACGGGAAGAAAATCCAGGTGACATGACTGTATTGTTTCATATCCACTGAGAGTCTTGAGGAGGAGGAAGGGTAAACCAAAACAATGGATGGCAAGGCCCTTTCGGACAGGGAGAGGGAGAGCTGCGGTTCTGCCCCGGTCCGTTGTTGGTTCAG
>NW_010399735.1:13960-23611 GCF_000710305.1 Buceros rhinoceros silvestris
TGCTGCTGGGGCGCTCCTCCAGCTCTTCGGCTGCTGGATGCTTCCCCCTGCTGGGAGCTGCACGCCCCTGCTCTCCCGGGACCCGGCCTTCTGCCTCTGCTGCAGTGCTCTGCTGAGCTCTGCTCATGAACATTGCTTTAGACCGAAACTTAACTACCCCCAAGACAAAAAAAAAACCTGGACAAACAGAGAAAAACCACCATCCAGGGATAACCTTTTCCTGTCTGTCTTTCTGAACAAGGTGAGCAGCTCTTTTGAGTGTTCTTTTGGTGAAACAGAGGTCTTAACTGCAGGGGTTGTGAAAAGCTGACGTTATATCACGTTAAAAAAAAAAAAAACCAAGCTGAAATTTTTCTTCACTAATGGCAGAAATTACAGCCCAGCCCTGTGCTGTGCTAGCACTCCTGAGGTGCCACTGAGGTCCGTTTTCACAGGGAGATGAATCGGGCTTTATAGCTTTTTTCTCTTGATACCTTTTGTCTTTTCAGCAGTTTAGCCAGGAGATGATGCTTTAAGCAGTGGATCCGTCAGTAGGAATGCCCCAAACACAGCGTCTCCCAATCCCACAGAGTTCCTGGACTGGCAATCTTCCTGCTCACCACTCTATTTTACTCATATGGGGTCACAGCGCAGTCCTGAATTGAGGCCTATTTAGAGGTTCCTTATTGTCTGAAATTTCTCAAGGCCTTTTCTTGTTGGGAATAATAGCCCCGGCTGCATCAGCTTCTAGGGTTTGTCAGTCAAGGCAAGCTTTCCAGGAGCTGCTTTCTGCTCAGTTTCAAACCAGCCTGAACCAAATGAACATAATTGACTTGCCACAGGATAAGACGAACAAGCTGATAAGATTTAGTATATCTTACAATAAATGTATATATTTCCCTTGTTCCTTTCAACAAGGGACCTCCTTGATATGGAAAACAGGAAAGTGTGAGAGGGGTGTGCTGAGGGTGGAAAATTGTGGGAAGAGGTCAAGATCTCTGGCTTGCCTGTGCTGTGTTATATACAGCATTGCTAGAAGGCCTCACTGTGGCTCTGCAAAACTCCAGTTTGCTGCAGTAGTGGGTTTGTTGAAATAGGGAACAGAGGAATTGCATGAGGGTTCTTCTGACCAGGATCCTTCCTGACAGGTGTCGTGGTTTTTTCAATTGCCTGTTATGACTGGCCTTAGAAGTTGCCTTCTAGGTAAGAGAAAGCTTGAAACTTATTTTCCTTCGGATTAAGTATTAATTGGGCTGACAAGCTCTCTGCATCAGCTGAGCAGTTCTTATCTGTGCCTCTCAACCCACAAAAAGGACTTCTGGGGGTTGTGGGAAGCTGGACTGATCAAGACTTCATTTCTTATGCTTTGAGAACTCTAACTGCACTGTTTGTCAGGGCTAGCCAGGCTTACTAATGAAAGTCTTCATCCAGAATTCAGGTTTTTTTCCTGGGCCCTCTGATACTCACATAGCCATCGTCAGAGAGCAAGGATCAAGAGGTTGAGATGTCGCTGCCTGTAGAATCTGCTAGTTGAAAATGGCAAAATCCAGAGAGCCCTTCAGGCTTCATTTTTTGAAGACGTATTTTTAGTCCTTCTGGAGGAAGACTCGCTGGGTTTATATTATTCTCAGTATAATCTCTATTTTTGAGTACTGTCGTTAAGTCTCCACTTCCTGACTTTCTCCTTTGCCCGTGGAAAGACACTATAAAATTTGAGTGTTACCCAGATGTTGTCCAACCATAAACAGGTCTCCGAGTACTTGCCTCTTCAGCTGGTTAGTGAAACAAGGTGACTTAATATCTGTAAGGAAATTCAGCGGGTACAACCCCTGAATTTGTTTATCTTCTGACTGTTTCCTTGTTAGCACTGCTCTTATTTCTGCAGGTGCCTTTCTTGCAAGATGTAGAGAAGGACAAATCTCTTTCTTATTAACTATCAGAGTAACTGCTGATGTCTGCAGATCTTCCCAGAAAGGGAAGATCTTTATGTTGCTTAGAGGCAGTGGTTTTTTGCCTGTTGGCAGCATTTCTTTTAAAACTGACATCCCTTTCTTGTTAACTTTATGTTTTTGTTTTGCGAGTTCTTTTTTTCCCCTGTGCAAGTATGTAAAATGCTTTTTCTCTTGGTGTGGTCACAGTGTATTTTTCTGCAGATATATTCAGAGTTCAATAGCAGCATGAAGACTCTGTCTGTTTAAGTAGACTATGAATCTCCAAAGTGAACTCTGATCTTTCTTGTGTTATAGTACTATCTGCCAGTAAATGTTGCTTTGGCTGACTATGTGAGATCTTTCTAAGACTAGCTCTCACTCTGCTTGGCCAACTGTCTTCAAGTTTGCCTCTGAATGACCTCAACGATTGGGTTGTAAAGTGCAGTGATACATATTGACCTTATTACATACTGCAAAATTACTCGTTTGCCGCTCAACCATAGTGCGAGATCAGAGAATGATTGAGTGACCTGGAGGGGTGGTTTAGTTTATTATTCTCTTACTATAAAGTAAGCCTGCAGTATCTTACAATGAACAAAAATATGCTATAATAGACTGAAGAGAAGAACAAGCAATACCTGCTCATTCAGGTGATAAATCAATGTTTGAGAAGGAAGTGGTATTATCTTTTTGGTTGCAAGGTTTGGGTGCAAGTTTTGACTATATGAGATTCTTTCATTACTCCAAACTTAATAGGAAATCAAAGCTTACACAGGCCGAAATTTATGTGAAGTGAGTTATTTACCTGGCAAAGCTTAAACATGCTTTTACTCTGGAAAGTAGACAGGATCTGTGCATAGAGAAATACTTGTTTTTATACGGATAATGTGGTAGGTCAGCAAAGATCTCCTTTTTAAGAGAAGTTTGCTTTAAACCTATAGCATTTTTTTTTTTATTCCCTACCATGTGATGTCAAGCAGCATCCTCATAGTTGAAAGTTTTCGTGCCACTGTCGCTTTAAAAGTCACGCGACTGTGCTGTGAGCTCAGTTGCTTCCCGTGCTCTCGGCCACCGCAGAGCGTGTCGTGCTGTTGCCGTGCCTGCCTGCTTGCCTGTCTGCTTGCTTGTTTCTCCTGGAGGTGCCGTCGCCTTCTGTGTGCTCGCTGCTGCCGTGTTTTGACACAGCTGTGCCGTGGGGACGGACCCCTCATGCTGCCGTTGCTGTTTGCTCGGCAAAGTGCCACTGCCGTGAGAGACCAGCCTGGGGATCGGAGCCCCCACCTCGTCGCGACTGAGGAGCCGCATCTGAAAACTGACTGAGCTGTTTTTGCCATCTGAAAACTGCCTGAGCTGTTTTTGCCGGAAAAGCCGCTGCGCCGCCTCAGCACGCCACATCAGAGCCCCACCTCGGAGCCCCGCCGAGCCGGGTCCGAACTGCCTGTGCACCCGAGAGCTGTTTGCTTTTGCTTTGCTGCATTCCGCGACAGAGACTGGTAGGACTTTGTGCCAATTCCGCTCTATCTTGCACTGCCGGGTAATTCGTAACTGCGCGGGTCTCTGTGTTCTGCTCACGCGGCAGAACCACGTGGCCGCCGCCATCTCGGATCGCTGCCGCGGTCCGTGTTTGCTTTCGGTTTAACCCTCTCCTTCCCAAAACCCTCAATACCTCACTGTTTTCCTTTGTATTTAATATATATCTGTTTGTAGTGTTATTAAAGTTTGTTTCAGTTTTCCAAAAAGCATTTTAGAGGTCTCACGAGTTCTTTTCTCCCTTCCCCTATCTCTGGTGGGATAGGGGAAGGTATTATCGTTACCGGACCTTGGCTCACCTCGGCCAAACCGGTGACAGGTAAATACTTATACAACTGTTGATTTTAATTTTTTTATAATTTATCCAAAAATCCAGCCTGCTCTTCTGCTATTTATCACTGCTAAGTAATATTTAGCATGGCTTGTGTTACACAGATGGCAGATCTTTGGATTCTAGTTCATAATGCCTAGCTCCAGGCATGTTCATGTTCACCTTTGGTGCTTCTTGCTTTCCTGAAGTTTAGTAAAGAGATGTCAAAGTAGCTTTTGCTGCTTTTTAGCTGCTCTCATTTTCAAAAGTGGTTGTGAAAATTGACCAAACCAAGCCAGTTTTTATGCCCTGATGAACTGTGTCCCAGAAGTGATCCTTCTGCAGGCTCTGAACGACTGTGCTACACCAAGTACCATTAATGTCCATAGACTGTGAATGCATTTTCTAAAATGGTCTTCAACTGGGAAAGATTCACATTTGCTGTGGGAGTCAAAAATTTTGTGACCTTACCTAAATCTCTCTAGGCCTATACTACTTATTTAAATAAGCAATCAGAAAAAGAAAATAATATTGAGCCATTTTCAATTACTGGAAACAGCCACAGAACATGCACTGAATGTGTGTGCTGCACATGGATGTTTGAGCTCCAGTTACCCCTTAGAAAAAGGAAATTAACCTTGAGAGAGAAAGCTGCAGTTCTTATTAATGACAGGGGAATATGTCATGGCTTCAAACACTGTTTGCACAGGTTGGAAAATACCATCAATGATACACTTGGTTTGATGTTAAGGAGGGAATGTGGAGGAGGAAAGGAGTCAGACAGCACCCAACACACTTCTTACAGAAGCCCTTTTTAGGAGGAGGACACAGTGTTAATATTGAACAACTGCAAAAAGCCACTGAAAATCCAGAGATACTGGATTAGGACAAAATTCTGCTGTCCTTACTCATTTTGTGGTAGGCAGAAGTGTATGAGGTAGGCGTTATGAGAAGATATCCAGAACACAGGGTAAATATATGCAGTGTAGACAGAAGTCCTTATCTTAGTCTTTATGACAGATCAGCCAGAGTATGGAAATGGTTATAAAAATGAAAGCCTGAGGCTGGAGCTTTATTCGTTCTGAATAGCTGTCAGTCTGGGTTTGAAGGCTGAAGTTGTCCATATTAGGTTTGCATGAGAGCTGAAGAAGCTAGGACTGTAGGTTTGCATTGAAGCTATGACAAATGTGCTACTTTCAAATAAGAGAGAGCAATAGGGAAGACATGCAGGGCCAAGCCCTTGAGTTGGTCCAAGTTTGCTTTCACCAACATGCTAGCAGAGAATCTGGCCCTCTATGTTCCAACAACACATCTTTAAAATGGAAGGTCTACTTCAGATTATTTTTTTACTATTTCTTTTGGATTTCCAAGTCTCTACTTGAAGACTTGTTCTCAACTCATAAAGAGAGTATCTTTGACTATTTTAACTATTCTATGCTGTAAGGCTTAAGAAGCAATGATTTTTGTGGTAACTGAGTCACTTATGGAAAAGGTGGTCTGTCTTTCTGTGATGAAGACATATTCCTGTATGTTAAGTTCTGAAAATGGCCTAGTCAAGAGGTTGCATCCATAACTCAAGGCTTTAGGCTAGCAAATGGGGGAGGGAGGTCAAAGGAGACTACCAAAAGTGGCCCTGTAAATCAAAAACATTGAAGAGAGGGAATTCCTGGCATTCCATGGTATCTGGGTTTATTTTCTTACATTTCTCTAATAAGATAAACACACTTCAGATGTGTTCTTGGTAAATGTTTTCACTTGTCTCATCTATCTCTGCTGCCAAAAGTGACCCAAAATATATTGGTTTTACATGCCTTGAGGACATCTATTGGATAGCTAACCAGTGCATCTGTAAAAGTGGTTTTGGCACTCCAATGCAATCCCTGAATGTAGATTCAATTGTCAGCACCTCATTATTGAATGTTCTTTCACTGGAATCATTTTTATTAAAATAACCTTATTCAATAGCTTTAAAACATAGAACAGAATGCTCTTAAGTAAACTATTATGTTACATGTTCTATTCCCAAGTAATACATATGTTGTAAGGATCAGACTTTATTTTTAGCATAATTCATTTGCTTTGTCCAGAAACTAAATTAAAATCCCTGACAAGTACCTTTTTAGCATACACATTTTTAAGAGCTACTTGGCAAGACTTTTGGTATACCTTGTAGTGCACAAAATCCTAGTCAGAAGCTTTCAATTAACTTGATTCATACAGAAACTTGTTTTGGCATTCTGTGTGAGCTGTCCTGCAGCTTGTAGGAATGAAACATTTTACAGAACCATTTCGTTGGACTAAAAGGCAAGCCAACTGAAACTCACACAGGACTAAATGTTGGTTACGAATATTAGAAAGTTTTAAGAAATTATTTGCGTGCTCTTTTTTCCGTTTGGCCACTGTTAAAGGAGCAAGAGTGAATTTTGGGTTAATGCTGGAATGATTAAGATCTGCTTTATTACAGTGACGAAGAGGGCTGTAGTTATCTGGGAAACCTTTCAGCATCATACCTTTCTTTTATCTTGTGAAGTACTGTATATCTGCTTATTGGAAAACAGGGTTGCAAGAAGCAATTCTACTCCCAACAAAACAAGTTTCACTTCTCAGTGATTTTTGTTTTGTTTGTCTTGAAGGAACCAAACTGGCTTCAGCATTCATCTGGAAGGCCAGTTGTTTTGTTTCTTGCAGTCCCCCAATTGCTATAGTGTGCTCGGTTGTTTGTTAGGTTCAGCCTGCCTTTAATTGTTATTGTTGCTCTGGCGTCTAAAGATCAGGCTCTGCTTCTACTTTTGAATGGTGCTGGGCATCTGGACACCGCCCCCCTCACCTTTTCTTTTTGAAATTACTTGACAATGACTTCACATGCTGTTACAGGCTTTGCATCTTACCCTTCTGCAGGAACTCCTTTGAGAAGTCTTTGAAGACTTCCAAAGAATGTATTATGGGGGTGGGCAGGAGAAGAGGGGGAATCATAAAATCATAGAATCGTTTGGATTGGAAAAGACCTTTAAGATCATCAAGTCCAACTGTTAGCTTAACATTGCCAAGTCCACCACTAAACCATGTCCCTAAACAGCACATTTACACATCTTCTAAATACTTCCAGGAATGGTGACTCCTCCACCTTCCTGGGCAGCCCGTTCCAGTGCTTAACAACACTCTGTAAAGAAATTTTTTCTAATATCCAGCATAAAACTGCCCCTGGTGCAAATTGACGCTATTTCCTCTCCTATCACTTATTACTTGGGAGACCCCTACCTCACTACAACCTCCTTTTAGGTAATTACGGAACTGATAAGTTCTCCCTTGAGCCTCCTTCTCTCCAGTCTAAACAACTCCAGTTCCCTCAGCTGCGCCTTATAAGAATTGTTCTTTAGAACCGTCACCAGCTTTGTTGCCTTTCTTTGGATGCGTTCCAGCACATCAATGTCCTTGTAGTAAGGGGCCCAAAACTGGACACTGTGTTCAAGGTGTGATCTCTCCAGTGTCCCTTCTCCTGCTGGCCACACTATTTCTGATACAAGCCAGGATGCTGTTGGCTGCCTTGGCTGCTTGGGCACACTGCTGGCTCATATTCAGATGGCTGTTGAGCAACAACCCCAGGTGCCTTTCTGCCTGGCAGATTTCCAGCCCTTTTCCCTAAGAGTGTAATGTTGCAGGAGGTTGTTGTGACCCAAGTGCAGGACCAGCACTTGGCCTTGTTAAATCTCATACAATTGTGCTTGGCCCACCAATGCAGCCTCTCCAGATCCCTCTGTAGAACCTTCCCACCTTCAAACAGATCAACACTCCTGCCCAACTTGATGTTGTCTGCAACTTCCTTCAAGTAGATCAACACTTCTGCTACCTTGGTGTCATCTGCAAACTTACTGAGGGTGCACTTGATTCCTTCATTGAGATCATTGATAAAGGTGTTAAAGAGAACAGGCCCCAGTGCTAAGCCCTGGGGAACACCACTGGTGACTGGCCACCAACTGGATTTGATGCCATTCACCACCACTCTTTGGGCCCAGCCATTCAGCCATCTTTTTACTCTATGAAGAGTACACCTGTCCAAGCCATGACCAGCTATTTTCTCTAGGAGAGTGCTGTGGGAAAAGGTGTCGAGGGCTTTACTAAAGTCCAGGTAGACAACATCCACAGCCTTTGCCTCATCCTCTTGTCATAGAAGGATATCAGGTTAGTCAAGCAGGACCTGCCTTTCATAAACCCATGCTGACTGGGACTGATCACCAGCTCCCTCAGTACCCTTGGGTGGATCCCATCCGGCCCCATAGACTTGTGTGTGTAGCAGGTCACTGACCATTTTCTCTTGGATTGTGGGGGATTCATTCTGCTCCCCATCCCTGTCTTTGAACTCAGGGGGATGGGTACATGGAGAACAACTGATTTTACTATTGAAGATTGAGGCAAAGAAGTTATTAAGTAACTCAGCCTTTTTCTTCCAGCATAAATTCACAACATCCTTCTATTCCTCCTGAGCTGCCTGCTCCTTTTTCCAAAATTCATTAAAAAAATCTCTCTTCTTGTTCATTTTTTTTTTCTCCCTGACTTACAGCCAAAGCTCTCTCTTCAGCCAGACCGGGCTTTTTCTGTGCTGGCTTGTCTTTCAGCATGTGGAAGGAGTACTCCTAGACCTGGTCTGATGCTGAGTCAGTGTAGAGGACCTTAGACCCCAATACCTGGCAACAAGTGACATTACCCTATATTTGGAACTGAAACTTGTTTTTGCAAGTCCAAGTATGATGCGTAGCTATACCCTGAGTGCCCCAGTACCACCATAATTGCTTAAGAGCGCCATTAGTACTACTGTTTGAATGATGGAAAAGTTTTAGTGTAGCGAAGTGTTCTGTGGCCTGTGAAAAAGGCGCTTCTGCAGAGATGGCTGCTGTGAAGCTATTAGAGAAGGGAGGGAACCCTACCAGCTGGTTAGTGGATGAAAATGATAATGGTATGTATTACGTATTGCTAAATAATATAGTTTCAAAAAGGAACAGAGAGGGTTTAGAGAAAAGATAGAGTTAAAATATTATGAGGCCTGCTGACTACATCTTAAAGCCAGAACTCTTTGCCCAGTTGATAGTTAATCTGCATTTCTCTTTGCACTGAATATATTCAAAATCATGTTTGTGTACAAAGTGGGGTTTAGTGGGATTTAATACTTCAAGACCTAAACATCAGTCAGCCTCTGTCAAAACCTTCCAGAGATGCATCTTGCTTGCTCTTCTCAGTAATTTGCCAGGTCCATCTACTTATGGTATTAGCAGAAAGGGTTAAAATGATCAAACCTTGTGTTTGAAAAGTGCACTTGCAGTAGATCAAAAAGAAGAAACCTTAGAAAAGATTACTGAAAGTCAGGGATTCTATTAAACTTTTTGAGATAATCCAAGTTTTGAAAGAGACACATTGAAATTCATATATTTTAAGACAACCAGAGGCATTTGGTTCCAGGATAATAATCATGCAAGATTACAGAGGTTCTTGAAGTCGATAAGTAACTGTCATAAAGGGACTTCAGGCAAAGATGATGATCTGTTTCTTGTTGGTGCAATTGCCAGGCATGGCTTCTGTTTCAGGGCTGTGTGTGACTAATGCTTCCCTTTCACTCAGGCTTGTGCCTGGTGAGCAGCAACAGCTCGCTATGGGCTCCTTTTCCTACACCCCTTACGTTCCCAAATGTGCCTTTGTTTCCTTGAGACTTGCCTCAGAGTAACATATTACAGCATTAGCATTACAACAAAAAAACATCTTGCAGTTTGCACAGTAGTCATATAACGGTGTGAAGCATCACTGGCAGTGTTTTGCGGAATGTGAATAGACCAGGCTTCAGAAATGTATTTTGGAAAAGCCTGGTCCTTTGCTAGCCATGTCACGTTTGTGCTGTTGCTCCTTCCGGTAGTT
>NW_010399735.1:23689-24407 GCF_000710305.1 Buceros rhinoceros silvestris
TAGTGCAGCAGGAGCAGCCTTACTTGTTTAGACGAACTCTCTGCCTGACAAAACATTTGATAACTGCTGAAGAAATAATTTTGTAGTGGTATCACCCGCCATATGAAATTGCTAAAGCTAAATCTGTCTGCTTATATGACTCCCAGTATGTGTGCATTACAGCGTTATGTTTAAATTAAAATCTTCCTAAGTAAAGGGTGGTTTGGAGAAGATGAGACCTGATCTAAGTCATTTCTCCCTGCAATGCCAGCCTCGTTCTCGTGCTCGGTTTATTTTACAGTTTTTGATGCACATTTTGATGTGGATGCCACAGCCCCTGTAGGGGATGACAATTTATATATGTATAAATCCCCTCTCATGTCACAAATATAGGTATCTGGTTTTTCTGCATGTATAGCTTTGTTAGTGTTGGCATGGGTCCTCTGCAGAAGGAAAACTGTGGGAGGTAAGTTAGTCCAGGAGTTGCATAAATTTTGCTTGATGTTTGGTATACAAGCAGATGCCTCTTGATCTTGAGACCTGTTGTATTTGTAAGGCTTTATTGTGTTCTCAGTGCTGCTGGTCACAAGCTTCTACGTATAATGGAACACATCACTGCCATAGGTTAACAATAGACAATGTGGACTTAGATTAGGGGGTTTTTGTTGCTTGTTGCAATGGTAATAATATAATGTATTAATGGTAATAATATAATGTATTTATACCTTATTACAATTTT
>NW_010399735.1:24470-28458 GCF_000710305.1 Buceros rhinoceros silvestris
TTTTTATTCCATCTGTGGAATGTTTGATGAATATTTTTCTGCTAGATTTGTTCTGATTACATAACATTTTCCTGAAAGTCAAAGTTAGTAAATTTTAAAATTACTCTATAAAAGGCATTGCTAGTCATTCTGTAAATCCTCCAGATTAAATTCTGGCTCAATATGGAGTTTATCTTCTTATCTCTTCCATTACTAAGAAAGAAGAAAAGAAAGTGCAGTTTAAGGAAACTGCCTTAATGTTTCACAGCATATAATCCAGTTCAATACTCCATATTATATTGTTTCCTTATGTTTCACCTTTGCTTGACCTTGAAGTTTACAGGTTCAAGTGGATATTAATCATCTTGGGGATAGCTAAAATAAACAGAACACAAAGGTGATGAGAACCCATAGCTCCCCAAACTACTTGCTGGACTGTATAGTTTTGTTTTTAGCGCAGGAAGATGCTGTATTTGCTCTCTGTAATCAGATGAAACATTGTAGAAATGCTGAATGTGATCACATTAGTTCAAATATGTATATAGTAAATTCTATTACAAAAAAAGATCTGAATGTTTCTGAGAAATATTTCACTAAAGCAACTGTAATATTAAGCTGATACAGAAATTCTGTATCATATCATCTGTAGAGATACTAGTCTATGTAAACAGAATAATATAAAAGGATTTGTAAATTAATTTTCAGATGTGTGCATGTATTTGTGCTGACTTTTATTATAGTGAAATTGGGTCCATGGATTGTTTTTTAGCAATCTTGAATTATTATTCTGTTTTGGTTTAATGCACGCTGCTGTCCACATAAACCACTGTTACTCTTTGATACTGGAGGTGGCAATAAGTGGAGCTGCATTACTTTTCACTAACATCATTCCGTGTGCAGCTGCATTATCTCACATATGGCTATTAGCAAGTAAAGTCGTTCTGTGTCATGGATGCTGACGTGTACGTTAAACCTTATGGCTTTCTGAAGAAAAAACCCCCTATTTATATGTGTATCACCGCATGTATGTATATATAAAAATATGTCTATATTTAGATCAACATGAAACCGTAGTGTGGTTAAGATGCTTGTCCTTACAAGTTTACATGATGCTGGGATTGAGGAAATGTTTGATAAAACTTAAGACGATTGGTTTGGCAAGCAACAAACCTGCTTCAGATGGTGGTTGACCACAGTCATCAGACTTGTGTACATATTCTGTTTTATAAATATGGCCATCTGTAAAGTAGATGTATGATTGAGCCAGAAAAGTAAAGTTGCTCTTTTATTACAAGAAAAATAAAGGGCAAACCATAGAATGCTGTGTTACTGTTCACTTTTGTCAGGAGAATTTTTTCCCCTCTTTTTAATCAGTTCCTGATGTGAACTGAATCCTTGCCAACCTTTTAATAATTAATTCTTCAATTTTATTGTAATTCAGTTCACCTGTGGGACCAAAAATGTGTCAAATTTTAGAAGTCTGTTGCTGTCCATTATCTGTGGAGGAGGAAAAAGGAATTCAGCCCCAAGCAAAGAGCTATAGGTAAACAGCCGTTGTGGGGCAGTTTGGGGTTGCCCTGATGGTTGTGTTTATAAGAACGTCCCGAATTGTTTGTTTTTAAGTTCTCCCATGCTCTACTGATAACAGGGGAGTGTATTTCTTCCTGGTTTGAAGTATAGTGGTCGTGGCTTTATTGGGACACGATAGTTTATATGAAACATAGCGGTTTTGCAACCTAAAGTTACGATGTTGGTTTAAAAGATGTTTTGAGAGAATTCTTTCACAATTCTTGTCTGTCTGAAATGAGCTTGTGATTTTCTGTATTCTCAGTATTTTTCAGACTTTTGCTACTATTTCACTGAAAATCCTACTCCATACTTCATATGCTTCATTGTAAAATGAACCAAAACTAATTCTCTCATGATGCTCAGTAGGAAATGCAAATAAAACTTTCCTATTCCTGTTGGTCTTAGTCATTGTTTGTGTCTGGTGAATCTTATTTTCTCCTAGTAGTATTTAACAGCCCGTTTTATCATCCTGCATCTGAAAACAGTTGCAAAAGTTAACTTGACTGGGTGTACAGCATTGCCTTAAGGTGTCAGTATCTGTCAGTATGTCTTTATGAAGCTAAATATAATAGCTTGATTATAGTAACTTGCATATAATAACTGCTCCCTCTCTTGTAACTGTTTTAACCAACTTTCCCGTGGTGCACTAGACAGTGTACTCTTCATTTGTGAGCCAGGTCTTCCAAAGAGTAACCCCTGTGCTCTGCTCGTTTGCTTTATGGCCATGTTGAGTCAGCTGTATGTGAAACCAGTAATGAAGGAAAACTTGGGCTGTATCCTGTGGAGCTGCCTGGCAGTCCCTCCCTGCTCTTGAGAACTAGGCAAAGCAAGTTCTCTGCTTCCATGTTTGGTTTGCAAAGTGATCCTGCATGCTGGGTCAGTGTTACCGGCACAGGGGGGTCCATGCTAAAGTGAAAATGGGAGAGGAGGCAAAATATTATGGATTTTTTTACTTCTAGTGGCAGATAATGTCTTTTTATGAACAAGTCTACTGTATTAGTCCAATTAATACTGTACTGTCATAGTCTGTTTACAGCAGAACCTGAACTGACCAATAAACTCCTGATAAAAATGTGTTACTTCTTAAAAATATTTCAGGTAGTCCAGAGGAGAATTTACTGTAAAACTTCACAGCTGATCATCAACTCCTGGTTTGCTCATATGCTTCAGCCTTGCTTGTTGCAAGCTGATTTGCAACACCTTGAATATTATCTCAGAACTATTTTAAAATGCCTGGCAACTTCTGTTTTATCTGTCTGCTGTTTAAAATAAATTGGTGCCAAAAGGCTGTTAAAAATGGACTAGATTCTTAATGTCCCTTTTTCTGGATTTTTAGAATGAGATTTTTTTTTTAAATAAAAATTCATGCTACTTGTGTCTTGTGGAAAAGTAATCTAATTTGATAATGAAGTTTGCTAACATCTAATAAATAATAATTTGGTCATATAGGAGTTTGTTGCCTGTACATTTATTTTAACAGTGCAGAAATATTTACTAGGCAATATTCCTGGTTTGGATATAGTAAAGAGCACAGTATATCACACTGGCAAGGCCTCTAGTTGTCTTTTTGGGAAAGTTCAATAGTGTATGAATTAATAACGCAGAAAATTCTCTTCTGTGGCCCTTCCTGTTGTAGGACTTGATTTAATTTTTGCTCTAATATCTCATGAAGTACTGGAATTGCTTCTGAACTTTGCAGTGCACTTTAACTGACATTAATTTTTCATAGCTTCTTCCATCAATTTCTGTAGTGTGATTATTCTTTAAAATTGCTGCTTGCAGTGTAGAAAAATGCAAATATCAAAACCTTTTGCATTGTTAAGGCAGAAAAGTTGGTGTTTTAACAGCACTCCCCATGACCTTTAGTGAATCAATTGTTTTATCAATCAAATTATGCTAGTATGAGTTAGTTAATTAACTTGATCTTGATGTGACTTAGCCTTCCTGTAGTACACATAGAAAGGAGGGAGAGGAAAGAAGGGTCTGTATAAACACCGCATGCAAGGGCTGAGGCTATCAGCCTGCCATTAGCCCTTTATCTAAGAGACTCTTGGCATATAAATCAAACAATAACCTCTCTGTTTTGACTCAGTGCCAAAGAACATAGCCACAGTTGAGTCTAGAGCAGATTACACCCACCCAGTGGCTTGAGGGCTTGGAGTGAAACTGGAAAATATCCGTTAAATTATTCAGGGACACATTTATGTTCATTAATGTTGGCTGACAGACTTTTTTTTAGTACCGTTTCCATGTTCAAATCATAAAACCAAGTATACAGACGGCACTTTAACCTACATTTAAGTGAAGATATGAGAATAACGTTGTAGGCTGAATGGCTGAAAAAAACTTGTTTTTAAAAAAGTTTTCTGTGTTTTGCTGTGCTGCAGTATTTTTACTAATCTATGGTACCATGGCTTGGCTTTGCGGACGGAGATTTGGG
>NW_010399736.1:0-2541 GCF_000710305.1 Buceros rhinoceros silvestris
CGCTGCCAGCAGCTCTGTCACCGTTTGGGTATTTTTAAACTCACGCATAACCACTGCAGCGGTGTGAGGGCGATGGGACGGGTTTGGGGCCAAGCCTGTTACCAGCGTTCGGTGGTGGTTGTGGAAGCGCCTAGAGCTCATCCTGAATCAGTCGCCAGTACTTGCTGCTGATTGTTGACTTATGAACGTGAAGGCAGCCGCATTGCTTCTTACTCAACCATTGTGATAAAACAAGGGTTGGTTTAAATGAGTGGAAAGTAGCTTGGAAAGTCAGTGTTTTTCTTGCATGGGGATTCCACAGCATTTCGGGAGCTTCCTCGCTGTGGAGGTCTTTATTGCACAGTGTCTGATGAAGGTCCATGGGACGTTTCCATACAGAGAATAAAAACAAGCCTGAGGTTGGTAGTTTAGACCTGCAATGATGGTTCTCACTGATCACTGCCATGGATGCAATGCAAGAAACCAAAGTTAGAAAATTTATTTAGTGCCCAAACCTCCACCTTTTCCCCCGGTAGAACTTGAGCAGGAGAAATCCCCTTCCCCGGGCAGAACATCAGCAGATGAAATCCCTGGGTTTCCTCAGCAGACATCGCAAGATGTGCCTGTCACCCAGCCCTGCTGTCAGGCCCGTACAGCCCCCAGGCAGGGGATGCTCAGCTGCCCAGCCTGGCTGGTCCCTGCCAATACCCTTGCAGGCAACAGGAAACCCAGAAGGGGCCCAGAACCAGATGTTCCACCACCTCGCAGAAAACACATCTCCCTGCCAAACCCCTCGATTGCCGGGTGAAGCCTCCAAGACTTGCTTCAGGGTTTTAAACAGATGGTGGCTCAGATGCCCTGTTCTCCCAGAACATACCCATTTTCCTCCGTAAACTACTGGGCCTGTGACTTCTCTTTCAAGCGGTCAGGAGAGAAGTGTGAGCTCTGATGAGGAGCCTTACGCTGCATTTTTGTAGGGAGCAGCACTATATAATGGAAAAACGCAATAATCAGGGTCTGCACCTGGAGAGAGACCTGCAAAAGGCAGAGCAAGCACTCGTCTGTTGAGAGAGTTTCTCTTTCCCCATCTGTGCTTCCTTTTGCAGATTCTCTCTTTTCTCAGGGATTCCAGGACATCGGAGTTTTCCTTCATTCCACCAGCTATGAAATCATCTCTAACTTTACAGAATTACATATGCCGAACCAAACTCATGAGATTCTTGTACAGTCAGTACCACCTGTGCTGTGTCTCCTCAAGATCTCAGGGACAGTGAACGGGCAAAGCCCACGTGCATTCATTTAATGGGAGATGGGATCCCTGTTCCAGTCGAGGACAGGCCAAATAAATCCCCTGTGAAATTCCAGGATTATTATTTTAATTGAAGGATTCCTATCAGGAATTACTTTATCAAGTTGTTCCCAAATGCAAGTGAACAAGTATCCTTTGAGGAGTGACTGATCATTCTCATTCGTAAGGGTCTGTAGGTTTTATATCATGTCAAAATTAGGATGAGGGGAACTGAAGATGGTATTTCAGATAATATTTAGTTTTTGTTAACCTCACACTTTAATCAAGCTGGTAGCTATTACTTACGGTTCCCTTTCTGTCCTTTTATGGGATGCTTGGAATGGTGAGCGTCTTCTTCCTTCATCCCCGTAAACCAGGATCGAGTTCCCTGGTATCAGTGAAGCTACCCTGAATAAAACCAGCGTAAATAAAAATAGAACTGCCTGAAGTAGTGTTATATTATTTATGGTTATGTTCTCAGTGAGCTGATGAAAACAGTGTCTAAACAAAAATGCTACCAATTATCATAGAACTGCAAAGGAGGCAAATATTCCAAGTCGCTCCTAATTTAGGCGTGGAAACAAGGGGGCCAATGCATCGTGATATTACATTGCTGTTAAAAGCCCTTTACTGAATATAATGGCCGTAATTGCAACATGTTTAAGATGATGAAAGGAATATTACTGCGATTCTTAGTGTTCACATGCCTTCTTCACCAAGAAGAAAGCCTGCAGAGAAAAGCTGATGTTTATTTTAAAAAGTTCCCCTGAAAGAACACATAATTCTTTCAGTAAACATTACATAAGAGGGAGATTTCACATATTTTCCTATCATTAGTGTTTCTGTAAATAGTGCCAATTCTGATTTAAAGATGCTAACAGCAGTGACTCTGATCCAGCTGCTTCAAACCCGTTACCACCACCGCAGCTAACGCAGAACCTTCTCCCATCCTGCTCACCCGCAGCAGCCCACGGGGAGCAGGAGCTGCTGCCATACAGCCTTCAGCCCGATCCCTGCCCCCAGTGGGTGGAGGTGGGGGCAGAGCTCCTGCTGGTCCCACAGGTGCCAGTGCTTGTGCAGAGGGATCACGGGCCTTTTACCAGCTGAGCACAAGCCCGGGGGTGATAAAAGCACCCACCTCCACCCTGCCAGGCTTCCTCCTCTTGGGCTGTTGAGGTGAGTGTGTGCTAGGGCAGTGGCTTGTTCTGGTTTGGCCTTTTGGACAGTGAAATACTTATGCTGTTAGTGTGCTGTGATGCTGCCTCTTGCCTAAT
>NW_010399736.1:2628-26178 GCF_000710305.1 Buceros rhinoceros silvestris
GTGGTTTCTCTCTCTAGTACTATGTGAGCAATCCAGCCCTTTCCATTCCTGGTGACTTTGGTCTCCTTTCGCTCTCTTGTAAACACACTGATGTGTCCATTCACTCTTCTGCCAATGTTATTTATCTATTTAGATTAACCAAATGTCTCACAAAGAAATAACATGTGTTATTATGTATTAACAAGACTCATTCACTCATCTAGTTCTTTCACTAATGAGAATATTTTTAAAAATTTGTATAAAGCAGTGGAGTGTGGGTTTATGTAGAAATCAGTGACTTGTATTATGCAATGGCTCTTGAGAAAGATGAGGAAAAACTTTGGCTCTAATTTACCTGAGGTCAAACACAAGCAGGATCTGTTTAATGTAGATGCCTGCTGATCTGAACAGGTAGCTGAGCAGAAAGCTGAATGGTTCTCTCCAGAGCTTGGTTCTCTCATAACTGTAAGGTGCAGCGCCTTGAAGGCTATATTCAAACTGTTCCAGAATAATCTTCCTAGGTACTATGCTGGTAAAGCAATGGTACGATGCTACTGTGCTGGTGCCATACAAAGAACACAAGTGGGGAGGCCGAACTGGACAAATAGATTTGAAAAAAGAACATCAAGAGTCCTGTTTTAAGATGGCTTATGAAAGTATCTCTCTGGATTCACTTCCTCTCTCTGAAATGCCCATGAAAATGTTTCCCCATGCCTATTGTGTTATAGAATTCTGAACAGGAGGCTGAGATCAAAACTCCCTGAGATAATCACTGCCGTAACAAATGGAAGGATGTAACTGGCTTCAGTCCTCATGTTTTTCTTCCGTCATCCTAAATAAAATTACCCTAAAATATTTCTGGTTTTGCATAAACAAAAGCAAAGCAATCATTTTCTCAGCATGGCTTTGCCATTGATTCATCTTTACTTTTCATAAATTTTGCCCTCTGGTTTATACATATTGCTCATAATTAGGATTTAATCACCTAAGTAGCCTCAAAGAAAATCTATTCCAGGAAAAGCATAATGAAATTACTAGTCATACCTGCTTTTTCTTAAAACCAGCACTAACAGCCTCATTAGTAGAATCTGTATCTTCAAGGTGGAGATCCATTGGAGCTGAGGAATTGGTGCCTCGTCTTCTCCAGCCCAGGCAGTGGTGTTTTTCCCTCTTAGTACTTTCACCTGGAAAGAAATGTCATATTGAGGATTTGCTTCAGAAGCTGCCACATCTTGTTTGGCTGGATCTCTGGTGTAACGAGATTAGAGCTCTTCCCCCTGGAATCGGTTACCACAGGTGAGATCATTGGTCATACAGATAATGTAATAACAATTGTATTTGTCTTCTATTTGCCTTCCTGTAATTTCATTGTAGCCGTCAGACTTTTACCGGCTTTTGTTTGCCACTGACCTCAATGCAGCAGAGTGGTAAATAAGCTAAACTTTGTTTACTAAAACTTGGATGAGCTGAAAGGTCCAATTAATATTGCACAACAAATTTCTAAACTCCTTCAACTTCAGAAATGTAAGACTGTTGGTCTTCCCACCTAAGTTTTGCACCATTTTCATTTTACTGACTGTAGGACACTATTTTTACAGTGTGGTAGAGGAGGTGAAAACGAGGCCCCACAGTTAGAAACTGTGTGTCACTTCAAAGTGACAATCAAGGACAGTTTAGTTGAAGACCATTACCCATTAATCTGGTTTTTCTGACATGAACTGCTGGAAATGTTGGTCGGCTGTCACAAATTCAGATGGAGCATGTGAGGATGAACATAGACCATGTTGCTGTGACCTTGAGGAGCGCACTTGCTCTTGCGTTGGTGTCATCACCACAACTAACTCCTCACCAGGCTGCCTGATTGTCCTCAGACAATTCCTGGCCTCTTGCTCCAGAAGCTACAGACCACCAATCGCAATGTGATGAGCAAAGGTGTTTGTTACTGGAAGGAAACAAAAGACCAACCCAGGACCGTTTGCTTGTTGTGGTGGTTCTGAAAGGATCCTTTCTGTGAAGAGTGAGTGAGGAGGAAAAGAAGGCAAATCTTTGAATGGTATCTGCTATAGAGCTTGAACCACACACACCCCTAAAAACCAGCCCTGTAAACCACACAATTTCACGGCATCTTACTGAAAAAAAGCACTTAAAGGTATTTTAAGATCACTTGTTTGTGAATCATTGCATATTCAACTTGTCATTAGAAAAATGCAGTAAATGATGGTTATGCCTTTAAAAATAGCTGGAAAATGTCAAGTTTAATGATGTTTTCAAATATAAATACAGCTTTCATAAATTATTTTTAAATTGGACAGGACTGATAGTATTTAATATAGTTTGTGAATTATTTGATCATTGTATGAGTCATTGAAATCCTTTGAGATTAGAATATGCTCTGTCATCTTCCTCAGAAATGTGTCAGTCATTGGTCCTGGTTCGGAGGCAGCAGGATTGCCCTGGCATCCCATGGGACCTCAAACCATGGGGGAATTCGGGTTTTGGAGTCTGTGGCTCTTGCTTTGTTTTTTGCTTTAAACACAATTGAATACTCTCCTTCAAAAATGCAAACGTGAATATGGTGCTGTCATTTTTTTTGACTGAATTGAAATGTCTTAAAATAATTGCCACAAATGTTTATCCAGTGTTGAGCAGCTGCCAAATGTTTGTTTCTCTTTCCTAGAGGTAAAGCAATATTATGACAGAAACTACCAAGTTTTCTTCTTGTTTGTTTTTTCTTGAGTTTTAACAGCAAACAAGTCAATTTGCAATAAAATAAAAATCCACCAAACTTTGTCGGGATGATTTTCACGGATGGCGTGGACAGCACCTTGTCTGTAGAACACCGCTTGATCTGAGATGTTGCTGTTTCAAGGAGAGCTATTAAAACAGCTGAGTGAAGCAGCTGAAAATGAGGAAATTGAGGTTTGGGGGTTGAATAGTCTCCATTTCACAGCTGCCTGGCTGCTACCAGGGGACAGAGGGACAACCTCACTGTGTGTGGTCCAAGGGTCCCTGTGTCCTAAATGTGCAGTAGCCCAGAGGTTCCCATCAGCGCTGCTCCAGACACAGTACACAGCAGCTCTGGGTGTTCTACTTGCTAAGCAACACCCAATCATTTTCTGAGCGAGGGATTTTTCTAAATGTTAACAGATTTTCAGATCTATCAAACAAATACTATCATATATGTGACATAACTGCCATAAATGTTGTATGTGACCCACGCCAAGCTGCCAGGCTGCTTCCAAGAATAGGAACACTAGAGCTTTTTTAAAAAAAAAAGTTGATGAAATTGAATGCAAACAGGACATGTTTCTTCCTAATCTCATTATCAAAAATGGCTGAGCAGTTCTAGCTCAGATTTAGCCCCAGGAATGCACTCAACCCAAACAGATGAAGCTCAGCAAAATTATAAACAACAGAAAATAATGTGTTTATAATTGGAACAGTCAGTGTCAGCCTTCAAAGGGATGAGCAGGCGTTGCAAAGACTGATCAAATACTAAATCCTGGAGTTGTGTATAATAAATGGGCATAAATGCAAACTCCAAATCATCATCACCAAAAGCTTTGGGGTGCGTTATGTTCCAGCACTGATGTTCATGATGGAGGAGTGTGGATTTGCCTTGGGGAATCCTTTCTGTGGTAGAAAACAAAACCAAGATAAAATTAAGGAGGAAAAATATTCTTCTGTCTCTAATTAAATGAACTTTGCTCTTACAGTAGCTACTGTTTTCTGTTTTATTGAAAAGGCAATTGAAAACTCTCCTTTCAGAAGGGAATCCTGTAAAAGAGCTACCTGCAGAGCTTGGCAAGTACCGGCTGCTTTCCTGAAGATATCACAGCCACTTTTTGGTTCTTAGTGTTTCGTTGTGTGGTTAGGCTTTGATATTTATCTCAAGACTGGGTTTAATTTAACACAGACGTGTGCTGTGAGGTGGAAAATTACTGATGTTGTTTGTGATCGCTGTCATTGATGAGAGGGGGAAGTTTTATTAGTGTCTGTAGTGTTCTGGTGAGAAATGTTCAATATTATTTCTCTGAGTAAAAACCAGCTCTCGGATGTCAGACATCTTGGGCATCTGCATTATAAATCAGAAATAACTAAACTCGATTAGAGCTGAGAACTTCGACGGCAGTTTCTTACGCTTAAGGCTGTCATTACAGTTGTAACTGTTTTACCGGCTCTTTTAGCATTAGCAGTTATTCCTTTGGAATAACGGACACTTCCAAATCGAATGTTCCTACGGAAAACAGGGCAGATCGCATGGATTCCTGGGACGGTCCAGTTGGGACTATTGGGCGCTCGAAGTCCTCACAGCATAAGGGTGTTTATATCCCTGTGTGATGTTTGAGCCTGTGAGGCTCCCTGCTGAAGTATGGGGGGACACCCACAGCTGTGTCTGGAGCCTGGGCTTGTGTCACCTGACACCTGAGGTTGGTCATGCAGTTAGACCAGAACAGAAAAATTCAGGTGGAGTTGGACTCCATTTGCACTTTCCGATAGCCCCTATATAAACCAGGGCTTACTTCTGAGGAGACCTATCTCCTAGAGAGTTATTTGAAGGAGAGCTTTGAACAGGGGATCAAAGCCTGTAAGGGGAAGTGGCCTCAGGCTGGAGACTCGGTGTCCTGTGCAGCCCTGCTGTTGGCAATCCAGCTGCTGGTGAGGAAGGGCTGGTAGCCCAAGCAGGGGACAGGCAGAGAGCATCAGTTGTGCCACTGCTGCTTCATGAGGCAGGCTGTTCCTGCAGTAACTGCTGTTTCTGCCCTGAGCTGAGCAGTGACGAATCAAAAAGCGCTATGTGCTGCTTTAAACATCTCAAAGCAGAAGGGGCCCCTGCTGTGCTGGCCTTTCTGCAGAAAAACCTGTTTCACAGGATGCTGGTTTCTGGACAGATCCTGGATCAGGACTCTCTTCTACTCTAATACCTCGATCTTTACAGTTTCCCAGACTGCTGTTGAGATGAGGGAATTCCTCCCATAAGTGGCACACGTCCGTTTCTCCCAGCTCTGTGGATGGCAGGTACCAAAGAAAGGATGCCAGTGTTCCTGCTGTGCTGGAGGCTTTGTTCCCGCCCCAGCAATTGGTGGAGAGCGCTGCAGGCTTTCCAGGCAGGTTTTGTGGGCAGCAGTGCAGTGCTGACAGATGGCTGGAGGCACTGGTAGGGGCTGGCTGCAGCCAGGCTTCCCCACGTCCCTGGACGTGCTGATTAGCGAGTGCTGCAGTGATGCCTCAGCAGAACAGGGGTGGCCCAAGCCAGGCTGCTCCGTTCTGCTAGCAGGATGTGCAGCAGCCCTGCCTCAGTCCCTCGCACACATCCGCCTCAGGATTTCTAACCATCCTGAGGAGCCTGGATAAGGCTGGCAGGATTGTGGAGCTGGGGTGATGCCGTTCTACCATATGCCGTACTTGGGATGAGCTGTTCCCTTGGCAGAGCCTGCAAGACAGTGGCACAGCCGCTTCATAGTCGTACGTACCACAGTTGCTACCACGTAAGGTACACAGGTGGATAAATATATATACACAGAGATATACTTGAGGAGAAAACTTTCTCCTGTGAGCCCTGGCCCAGGCTGCCCAGAGAGGTTGTGGAGTCTTCTGCTCTGAAGAGATTCCAAACCTGCCTGGATGCCATCCTGGGCACCCTGCTCTAGCAGGGGGCTGGACCGGTGATCCCAGAGGTCCCTTCCAGCCCCTGCCAGTCTGTGTGTGTGTATACACTGGCAGAACCTTGCCTCCCTCTGTCCCACAGCAGCTGAGCTGCTTCAGGCTTGGCTCCTTACATAGTGGCCAAGGTGAGACCTGGGGTGGCACAGTGGTTTGAACCTCAGCTTGAGGACAGTAGATTTAACACAAGGATTGCTGTAACCTGGGTTCCTGAAGGCTTTCTCTGTGGTTCAGCTCTGCCTGTCGGGACTCCCGAGGCAGCCTGCATCACAGGCATCCCCAGTCGCAGGGTCCTGAGGAGGTGGCCAAGGGGTCCGCCCTTCCTAAGCTGGGAGAAAACCTGGGCATTGTAGGGTTTGACAATGCAAGGGGCTGTCAAAATCTAGAATAGTTTTACAAAACACTCATGTTTTGACAGACAGCTTTATCTGACAAAACCAGGCTTCATGAGCTAATTCCCAGCCTGCTCTTCCTCCTACCCTTCCCCATTGCTCTCTTGTCTTGTCTCGCTTGCCGCAACAACCAGCTACATCAAGAAACGCAGTAGGAGCTGATGCTGATGGCATCAGCGTAACTTGAATCAGGGTTGCCCTCCCGCCGCGGCCGCTTGTGATTCTTTGTCTTTTCGCAGCAAGTGGAATGTATCAATGCCCAACAAAATGCTTGTAGTGCAAACTGAGGTGAGTTTGGAGGATGGCCCGCGACAACTCCATCTCAGCTGTTAGCCTCCATTTCGTGGGTGTGTTTTTTCACCCAGGTCTGGAATGAATTTGCAATGTTCGCCTTCATTGCACTTTTTGTTGTTAAAAGCTACTTGTTCAATGAATGAAAAGTCTTTGGAAGGGGAGCATGAGGCTGAACAGTAACAAAACAGTTTTGCTATTTGCCTGTTCCTACTGCACTTCTACTGATTTGCGTAGGATTATCATGTCTTCTGGATTTAGTTGGCATGATGAAAAATCCATTGCCAGCCAACGTGGTTCAAAAAGCAATCTCAGGCCACTGCGTGCTGCCTGCTAGTCGGGCAGTGTGTGGGAGCATGGACGTGCACAGGAGGTAGATGATTTTATTGCTGCATCTGCCAAAGGTTCTGGAGAATGGTTTAGGAGCAATTCTAAAGCAGGAAGGATCGCAGTAGGTGATGCAGTTTAACATTTAAGTCTTGGATTTGAAAAGGATGCTGAAAGGTAGTGTCAGTGAGCCATCCTCCCAGGTGCCGTGTGGTGCAGCGTGAGCTGAGCTGTATCCTGTGGACCCCCCCGCTGCTTTCAAATCATGTTCAAACCTGAGTGCTTTTCAGCAATGTAAAACGGAGATTTCATTTGCCAGTCCTGAAGTCATCAGCGTGATTCATTTGGTCATTTCCATTTAAAAATAGATTCAATTTCTTCAGACTGAACTGCTCTAAATCTCATTGTATTCATAAGTTCTTTACAAGGTGCATTTTCAGAGCCATTTCTTCTTGTCAATAACGTAACTCTTCATTCGAGCATTTATATTTTACGACTATCTGAAGTAATTCTCTCATTCGTGGATCACACCTGTATGAAAAGCTGTTCTGGTAATTGCAGCTCAGCAAGTGAACGTTCAGTTTTCAGCTGCTAGAATGCAGTCACTTTGCTAAACCCCAAACCTCAGCACTCATCATCGACACCGTACCGACAGCAGTTGATACGGTGGCGTGGGGCACTGGGAGCACTTGCCTGTCTGACAGAGGCACAGGCATGCGTGGGCTCTGTGGGTTCACTTTTCCCAAACCAGCAGCGATTATGACACAACCGTGTATTTAGTCCCTGTGCCATAAAAATGGGTTTTCAATGTTATGCGTGTCTGTTACTCCAATGTGATTATGTGTACAGCACTGCTGATCTGTTGTATCGTTAGTTCATAGTCAAGTAATTCTTCCTTTATGCCCTTTTTATTACCCTGCTTGGCTGCCCTGGGGCGTTTCCCTTGATCTGTGGTTCTAGGTAATCCCTCTTTCCTGACCTCTCCTGAGAATTCTGGCACTCCACGAGGTGCTGGCAGTCCAATTCCTCTTGTTCCCTCGTAAACTTAACATCCAGTGAAATGACAGTGTGTCTGTTTGCCAGGCAGCGTGTGGTACAAAGGCAGGGCGGTTAAATTCTCATCACAATGTTTCCCCAGAGCCTTCAACAAATAATTTAGTCCCCTTCCCGTTCAGCTTCTCTAAAGCACCTCGGCTGCAGTTTGAGTGCAGTTTCAGAGCACTGATTCAGACGGTTTCATTGGTTCTCAGTTTGAGTTCAATTCAGCAGACTTAACTGCGTTAATTCTGATTAAAATGTGAGAGTTGTAGTTCGAGCTGCGGTCTGTGAGGAGAGTCAAGTTTTGATCGGTTTTGAGATTTGAGCTGAATTTTCCTTAACTCTAAGTAACTTTGGTGTTGGGATGGCAAAGCTCAATTTTTCTTACCCTACCCACAAGTTACCAGTTGCCTCTTACTCTGTGGCTGATCAAAAAAGCAGATAAACAGTAAAAAATCGGAACATAGTTGAAAATAAATAGGTTTTAGGTGCATTTGTTCTCCATTTGAGTGCAGTTGGAACAAATCTGCCTTCCATGGCAGTAGGAGGATGTCGCAGGAAGTCTCTGCGTGGCTGTGGTGTAGTTTGACGTGTAGCAGGTTGTACCCACCATCTCCTCAATGAGAACCACCCATTTGGAAGGATCCAGCCGTTTTCCCCGTTGTGGTGCCCAGGAAAACTTTGCATTTTCGGCTTAGGCGAGAGCCCCGGTACCTGCCCCAGTGGCTCGGTGCCATCAGCTGCTCTTGTGCTGGATTTTTCTGTTTCTTTTCGAGCGTGCTTTGTCACTGTTGCTGCAGTTGATGTTTCCAGAGAAGTAATGTCAAAGGGAGTTGTTAATCACGTTGCAAAATTTGTTTTCCAACATTCCTTTCAGCTTTAATTACCAGTAATTTAAAAGCAAATAGCTGCGCTATTAGTAATGTATTTGTCATTTCTGCAAGTCAGGTTTTACAAAAACATTTCAAAAGAACGAATACACTGTTTTACGCTGTAATGAGTGAAGCAGGCAGACACAGGCAGAATTTTAGGCAGTCTGCCCCTAGACAGTGGGGAGATGAGACTGTGCAGTCAAGCTGTGAAAGGAGGTCACCAGTGTAACTCCGGTGACACAATGTGAAAACCACGTTCTGACGGACGAGATTGAGACTGTGGTGTTCAATGCTGTGCTTCCTAAATACCTTATTAGAAGCTGTACGTCAGTCAAAAATAAATATCAGGACAAAACACAGTATTATGTTTCTTTTAGAGACTTTGTACATGTATTTTTGAAAGATTTAACAGATTTGTTGTGCTTTTGTTTGAATCAAAGCTGACTGAAAGTAGTATTTAATTCTGCAAATCTAGTCAGGAAGGGAAAAATCACTAATTTTTACTTCTATGAAGCATAACCTATGCTGGTTAGTTATATTTATCAACATTTATAAATCTGTTTGCTGAACTGGATTGTGTGTGTTTCGCACTTTGTTCCCGTTTCCTCGGGCAATGAGCGGAACACGACGGATGTCCCCACCCTGCCAGTCCCCTTTCTCTGTCCGTGTGTCAGCTGTGCTGCGGGATGTGATGAGCAGGAGACTGCAGCAGTCCTGCAAAACACGTTAGCCCTTGGGAGGCTCAGGATTTCTGTCCTCTCCTGTTTGTCACCAGAGACGGTGGCCTTTTGTTTCCTTGGGCGAGAGTAGCTAGTGGTGGGTGGGAGGGGGAGGAAAGAGAGACCCCATGACTTCAGAGTAGAAAATCCAAACAATGCACTAGGAAGAAAGGAAGGAAAACTTTAATTACAATATTTAATGTCTTTCCTTTCCTATGAAAATATTAATATTTCCTATGAAAATATTAATATAGGGCAAGAACAGCAGCGGGGGGGTTGCGCTGGTGATTATCACAATAAACACAGTCAGAACCCGTCATTCGCTGTGACTCAGCTGCTGTAGATCTCTGAGAACTCGCCCATCTTGCGCAGTGCTGAAGGGCTGGAACTCATGATCTTTTGAGGTCCCCTCCAACCTGGGCTGTTCTGTGGTTCTCTGTTTGCTAAATGGCATCTTTTTTTCACAGAAACTTAGTTTTGTTGACAGCCTTGAATCTAAGGGACTGTCCCCTTGAATTTCCACCTAAAGGTGTCATACAGAATGGGTTAAAATCCATCCTGTGCTTTCTTTGGGATTCTGGGAATGGAAAACTCCTCTGTACAGAGCAGCCACTTCAGGTATGTTGGGGATGCGTTTGTGTGCGTTTGCTGTAATTTGTTTTGAAAAAGCAAAGCAGAGGGACGGTTTTCTTGTGGGCTCTTTCACTAATGAGGGTTGTCCAGCTCTGCACCTGGAAGGGGAATTGCTGGCTGGGATAAATGAGGAAAAAGAAATGCTGAAGCATCATGAATCTTAAACCCTCAGTGGAGAAAAAGTGGTATTTGTGTAGAAGAAAGTCTTAATTACCTGAGATGTGGTTAGAGAAACAGAGGAGGAAGTTTCAGCAGAAGCTGTTCTCTAGAATCAGCAGAGAAGAAGCATGAAGACAAGGTTGGGCCGACCCACTAAGATGAAAAATGGCTGGTGTGTGTGCCAGGCTCTCAGGAAGAATAGCAGAGAGGATAAGTGTCCAGGGAGGTGACATTTTATAGGGGATACGGGGGAAATTGAGATGCTGGGGAAATGAAAGAGGACACTTAATTAGCAAAAGGCTGGAAAAAATAAATGGAAATACAATACCTGGCTTCCAGAAAAAAGGCAGAACCAATAAAATTACAGATGGGTCAGTGTAGCTTCTATTTCAGGACATCATCTGGTTCAGATGCTTGACTGCTGCCCATGCTCAGGAGGTCAGTGACAGCCCCCCGTGGCTGTCAAATCCAGAAAGTCACGTTAACCCCCTTGCCTCCAGAGGGCTGGGGGGTGAGGGAGAAACAGCCGCTGCTGCAGCGGTGGGTGTGCAGGCATGGGGGCTGCTGAGGAGGTACCAACCCCCTCTGAGCGAGCGCAGGGCCCGTCGGCATCCCCACAGGGTGCGGGTGGGAGGGCTGCCAGGACGAGGCGGCTGAACTCACTTTTGGCTCAGTCTGCTCAGCCTTTGGCACGAGGCGAAAGGAAAGTAAGTGAAAATACTCCTTTTTGAAGGTTCAGCACGCTCTGTATACACCGTACAGCATAACAGATTTTTACAAGCTGCTTAATGTTGTTCATGCACATACCAGAAGCCTGATAGTGTTTTCATCTTGCGTTTGAGCTCACATTCCTCAACGATAAGCAGCACCCGCTCTTTATCATGCTTTCTTTCCCCCCAGTATTGCAGTTAAAAATTTACTTTACAGGGTAAAATTAAGAAGTTGTCAGCAGAGAGGAAAGGATGCAACATAATTTGCATTATTTTTGGTCTGATAGATTCCAGAAGTCGTTAATAATGGAAATACTGGGCATATTCCCTCAGAAGACCTTCTCTCACACTTGGGCTTTCCTGTAACGAAGGCTAATTACTGTGGGTACTGTTAGGATCAGACTGGAATTAGGGATGTTAAAATGTGATACCGTTAAAGGGAACACGGTGAATTCAGAGTAATTTTTATCTTAGTCTCAGTTCCACTTGTGGTGTCATTAAAGGGAACAATGCGCATTTCCAGAACTTCATCTTTTTATGGTCTTAATGTTTTAAGACCTTGTTTATAATTTTTGTTTTGAGACAAATGATATCTCAGTAGCGTTGCTTACTTTCCACTATTTACCTTCAAATTTCACCACATTTTAGCGTGACTTGAGAGCCAGCAGCGCGTTTTCCTATGCAGATAGGTTTTATCTGTGCTACTAGTTTAATAATGTTTATGTGATTATTTCCATATTAGAGGATGTTTATTTTGGCACCCATAGTAGGTAAAAATCTGCTTACTTTGCATTTTAAGTCGCCAGGATCTCAAGTGAAGTTTTAGACTATGGCACCACGTGTGTGTTCCTGCAGCTTGGCTCTTGCACTTGCAGGAGAACTTTCTGTGCAGACAGATGTGCTTGGCACATTAGAGAAGTTCAGTAGCTCAGTGGGTTTAGCAAGTTAAACTGTTGTCTCAGAAGACCTAAATCCGGGCTTGTTTCAGTCCATGAATTCTGTCACCTTCACGTGGATTGTGATTCCTCCTTGAGCAAGGATCGTGCTGGATGGGAGCTGTGGCAGATCAAGAACGACGTTAGCTGGAAGAGGTGCATGAAGAAGCAAGGCCAGCTTCTGCTCGCACCAGTGTTCTGATACCTGCCTCGAGCTATGTCCCAGCAGAATTACAGTCACCATGTGGAAGAGTTTACAGAGTCTTTCAGGAAGGAAACCAACCAGATGTGGTGCTGAGGGACATGGTTTAGGGACCCCGGCAGTGCAGGATGAACAGCTGGACTCGATGATCTTAAAGGTCTCTTTCAACCAGATGATTCTGGGATTCTCTGTATTAAAACAGATGCTTTAAGATGCAAGATCGCTCTTTTAAACATATTTTACTGTTTCAGCAGCCCAGTCCCAGTTCAGTTTTTAATGTAGTCATAAAGATAGAACCCCAAAGTTCTGTATTTTGCAGAATTGCCCAAGCTACAGGAATCAGAACAGGCCATTGCTAAACATTATGGAGAAAAATCAGAGCTGCCCTCTTCCTAGGAAGGTCATCCATGGCCTGTGGAAGCGGGTGATCTTCATTAAGTGTTTTGTTAAATTTTGTTAAATACGGGCATGTTAACATAGGAACATACAGGAGTCTTCCAGTCTTGCCGTACCTTCTGCAGAATCTGTCGAGTTTACTGGCGCGTCGTGCTACAAAGAGGACTAAATGGGGGAAAAGCTCTTAGTTCCCTTTGTGCTTAACGTAGTTAAGGCTCATGTTAGTTTTTCTGAACAGAGGCCAGAAAAAGTGTGTGTGGGGGGGGAGCAGTTCGCTTGGTATTTCCATCGACAGCAGAGTGGCATTGGTGGGAGAAACACTGGGGAGTGGGAATCAAACGCCAAACGTTTACCATTAATTTTCCATGAGAACTAACATGGCTCTTGGATATTCAAAGTTACGCCGTTTAGAGACTGTCAGAGTGTTTTGGTAACAAATGGCTGTCATGGTTGAAGTACACTGGAATGCTTCAGTCCCACTGGACTCCGCTTTCTCTAGCACTCGAGGGCAGTTCTAGTCAACAACTCATGGAAAGCTGAAGGAGAACTGCGCAAATAGAGTACGTGTTCTTCCTGCCCTTACTGACTCGAATGCTCCTCGCTACAATTAGGAAATTAATTCATCTTTGAGCGTTTTAATGGTTACCTGAAGTAAAATTTAGGGTAGTAGCCAAAGCATGTCTCTTTAATGTTAGGCCGAAGGAGTAAAACCCCTGAAGAGAAGGAAGTTTTCATTGTGGGACGTCTGGCTCAGAGTATTTGTGCTGTACTGGTGACACCATCGTAGCCTGAGGAGCTCCTCACCCACGGAAAGAGCTTTTCTTGGCTTAGTCTCTAAAGATGTGAGACTCTGAAAATGGGCCAGCTGCTCTTCACCCCCTTTCTGTGTGAGCTAAACCAGTATGTTTTTTCAGGGACCTCTTTCTGTGCTCAGCAGTAGGAATTGAGAATGAATCAGAGCTGATCACTCTTCAAGTTAGGACCTGAGGTGTGAGTTTAGTTTGGAAATGAGCAGAGTGTCTGACAGCGGGGTGGTGTTTGTATTGCGCTGTGGACTGTTAGAGCTGGTTTTCCAGGTTCCCTTAGACATTAGTTACACACTTCCCTTCCAAATAAACGTGTGATATACCTGAAACACTCTGGTTATTGATGGTGGGGTTTAACTCCCCTTCGGTGGTTCAGAATCCTGAAATTTTTGAGGGTTTGCTGAGTATTCTTCAAAACAGCAAATCAAAAGCATTTTTTCTGCCGATTTTTTTTTTTTTTCTGCTTGACAATGTGGGCTTGTATTCTGTTCTACTCGGTTCGAACACGGTAGATTAGAATGACAAACCCATAGAAATTATGCTCTGGGACAGGGTTGCAATTATGTTATATTTAATGTTAGTTTAGATGGAGGTATATTTAAAGAAAAATAATCCCATGGGCTCTAATATTTGGAATCTGTGGGCACGCACATGAAGTTTAGGAGCCTTCTGTAACATGCGGGAGTTTTTTGCTCCCTCCCACACGGCCCATCTGTTCCTGCTGGATGAGCGCAGTGTGTAAGTAGTAGTATATACACACTGCATGCAGCGAGATAACAGAATGTGCCTTGGAATGGTGCTTTATCTCGAGAATGTGAGAAGAGGAGGGAGATTAAATCCGTGTGTGTCTTCTCTGGGATTTGGGGAACCTCCTGAGCCTCTAGTTTATGCAGAACCAAACCTTTGTGTGTGTCTCGGCACCGCGGCCAAAGGCGACCTGCCAGGTGTTTAGGTCTTGTGGTTATGGTCTGGGGCGCAGACTTACCCAACAACGTGGGTGAGTCAGTGGTGGTCAAGCATTGCTGAGCTTGGCACTTCAGTGGGACCCTAATAACTTCCTGTGTTTGGGTACTTACTGTAACTCAGGCTTTGGAGCACAGCGGAGGTAACACCCTGGAATTAACCACCGACATGTGAATGCAAAAGTTCAGATGTGTGTGAAGGTGAATGCGCTCTAGTAAAGGTGTGATTTGAGCTAGTGCTGACTCTGTTTAAGCTGAGATTTGAGCCAGCTGGGCTCAAATGCAAGGTGTGCCAAAGCTTCCATCAGAGCTTCTGTTTCCATCACTGCGTCACTTAACGTATTCACATGGATAATGTTAGAAGATCTTTCCTGTTTGGAATCACAGATTGCATTTGGGCACTTGTAGTATGTTAATGATTATTGTATCTGTTTGCTTTGCCTTTTTACTTCCTCTGATACATGCAACATATTTTAAACTCCTGTTCATCGTGCAGAGAACTCTAATTCAGTCATATGTGGATCATGTAATCCTTATTTATACCCAAATCCACATTGGCAGGCTATAAATGCTGCAGAAAAATGCAGTGAGAGGAGTTAGAGTTATATACAGCCTTAACTCAATCCTTATATGTACGTGTGTTATGTGAGTCTTACTTTCGGCTCTTTTTTCCCCTCACTGTGGAGATCCCGGTACAAAGCTGGGATTTTCTGCTTTCGTGTCCCTCTCCGGTTCAGAATTCACTGTCATTTATCCACTGTATATTTGACACAGACATATTTAAACCCTGCTGACATCTGCAGCAGCCTCCCTGTTCAGTGGCACAGCTCTTGGGCAGCAGGGGCTCCGGCGGAGCCGTGCCCTTGGGTCGCACGTGTCCCTGGTCGAGGGACCCACAGCGAGCAGGACTGTGGACGCTGCTCGGAGCTTCGTTTCTGCAGGGGCTCCAGGACACATGGCTCTTAAACTCAGTGTAAGTCAGAGGTATTGAGCACTCAACAAAAATGATTGTATGCTGATTCAGCTTCTGCGTGGTGGAAATGGTGAAAAGCTGGGTGAAGAGTTTACCAGGCTGAGATGCATAAATTAACAGGCAGAAGGAAGCTGCTGCTCTGCTGGTGTTCATCACTAGACCGCTGGCTTCTTCCAGAGCACAGATTGCTTTAAACTTGTGAAAATCTTCGAGAATAAAATATGTATCAAAAGAAAAAAAAACCTACGAATCCACTTCCGTTAGACTGATTGACACTATCTAAGTACTGTGTTTTACCTAACAAGCATCCAGTGTAATGGATAACAGGGCTGCAATTCCACCAGGAATGGCACCGGTCGAAAAGCTGGACTTCAGTGAGCTCTCGCAGTCCAGTGTGGATTTGTCAGACCTTTTTGTGGAAAGGAGAGAATAAACACGCTGAAAATGTTCTCAATCTTCTTTTTTGGTCAAGACTTACCATGATACCAATGATCCCCCCCTCAAGTGTTCATGAATTTTTTTTCATTATTTAAAATTGTTTCTCAATGCTAGTTTTTAATTAACTGATTTTTTAAAAATCTGACTCATTTTTTTAAAACTATTGACCATTTGATTGGGTTTCACATTTCAAACCAAAGTAGGAAAGGGATTTTTATATTTACTGTGCATTTTCTCTCTTGCCCTCTCTCTCACTTCTCACCCTTTCCCATTTGCCTCCCTCCATCTCACTGTCACTCTCAGAAAAGATACTTCACGTACTGTTTGATACTGATACTCTCACATTTTAGGCTTTTTTTAGTTTTGAACTATCAACAGTGTGGAAAAATCTCGCTCACTTTTTCCCTCATAATGCAACCTTGGGCTGCCGGTGATTTTTGTAAAGTAATTCATTTGGTAAATCAGTTATTCTTACTTCAATGGTTATATTGAAATGAACCTGATTGCTCACGTGCAGGATCAGTAGCAGATAGAAACCTGCAGTTCGAGTCTGTATGTCGCCATCAGTAAATGTCTTTAGTTTTCCATGTAGTATTTAATTAACAATATCAGCTGCCCTTTACAGGAGGGTGCCCACACAGAAACACATTCCACGAGTTTCTATCCGATGACAGGACTGTCCAGGCAAAGCGAGCTGAGAAATGCGGATTGGTGGCAGAAAAGCGGCTGAAAGAGGAACAAGCTTTATTTGAACAAAGGAAAAAGCAAGTATTACATTGTCGTCTGCTAAAAGCTGTTACTGAGCTTCCTAATAGACTGCCCGATTGAATACTACTACTTTACGGTCACTCAGCTCTACTCGGGATCTAAACTTACCAAGTTTAACCTCTACTTGTGCCACACAGCTCGTGGAGCAACATCACTGGCTGCTGGATCAATCCCGTCCTGCTCTCCTCTGTTCCTCTCTGGACTGGGAGGGGAGGCTGGGTCTCTGCCCTTCTCCTCATCCTTCGGTAAGTTAAAGTTTCACAAAGAGGCCCCTGGTGTTTTGTTTCTCTCTGTTAGGAATCGGTAAATGGCTGAGCATTTAACGCACCTCTTCAGTTATGGCTTTAAAAGCTTGATGAAAATTGATGTTTTCAGCAATAAAGAAGCACCTCAGGAATGGCTCAGCCAAGCAAAATTGATGGAGAGAAAACCAAAATTTAGATTTTTCACCAGATGCAGATCTAGTATGTAACAGAAAATGGCACGATAGGACACTGGAAAAATCGATCCCTGAGTAATACCCTTTGGTTTCTTTCCTTTATAGCCCGTATATTTAAATATAAAACTTAAAAAGAGACAAGCGGGACTTCAAACACCAGCACTTTGTCGAAGGCTTTGCAGACCCTCCCCCAAAGCTCTGTGTAGACGGTGGCTGCTGCGTGGGGTGCTGCAGCCCCACGTGCAGTGTGGGAGTCGCCAGATCCGTCAGGCTGCTGTTCAGAATCTGCAGTGGCTCAAACAATCGGCTACTCAGAGGCGTTAGAGCAAGAGTGAGGTTGTTGAAATAGGATTTATTTAAATTATTGAGCGCCTCCGATATGAGATGTTGCCTCTGCCAAAATGAATTGGAAGTCGGCTGGATTTTCTGGTTGCTCCCGGAGTTTGTGAGCGCTGTCATGTGAAAGGAGGGGACCTCAATTCTGGAGCTTGCTGAGTGTATATGTAAGGCCTGAAAAGTTTTTTCTCCCAAAGTAGCAATCACTGAAACAAAAATCCTCCCCAAAATAATCCTGTTAGTTCTGCCATTAGATCCTCATTCCTTACAATACAGTATTGCAAAAGATGAGGCGCTGCAAATGATCACACAGGATTTTTCCAGTGCTCTGGTATGAGAATGGACTGTGACGTAGATGCTGAGTGAGGTGGTGAGAGATGATCACTGAGAGAACCTGAGATGCTGCGAGAGGATTTCTCTTGCTGTGAAGACTTCTTTCCTCTCAGTGTCACGATTGCTGGGCATGCTACATCTAACCTTGGAAGTGTAGAAATGTACCCAAATTCTCCTGAAGTGCCAGTAGCTTTTAAATTAAGAATTTCGTCCCTCGGTGATAAAAAGGGGATTGTCAAGGTTAGTGTTAGGTTTTACTGATACCCGCTTAGCAATACCCGCTGCTCAAAAGATAGAAAAGCACCTTCGTGTAACAGATTACAGCTTGTCCAGAAATGTAGGACCATTTGCAATTCAACATCTGACACAACCAGACAAATCTTTATATACATTTTAGAAGTAAACCCAAAGCAGCCAGACTTCCAGCTTACAAGGGTTGTTTTTTTTTTTTATACTTGGATATTTTGAAACTAAGCCAAATTATGTTATTAGAAGCATCAGTGCTTGGCGTTTTCCACCAGTTACACGGCAGTTCCTGATCCTGGCAGCAGTCCTTCACTCACCGGCAGAGCTGTGGGTGCGTAGCAGAGGCAGCTCGCTGGCAAGGCAGCCCTGTGCCCGCTGCCCCCTTCCCTCTCACCGAGTGGTAAACATCACGTTTGGTTTCTTTGGCAAAACAGATTTTGATTTAAGCAGATATTTTCTATATGATATTACATATGATACCGTGCTAAAACATTTTGGAATGGATAGCTGGAAAAGTGATGGTGAAGGATTTTATTCCACTTCACGCATCTTTAACAGAGCTGACACCCAAGCTTCAGGTACCAGAGTTCTTCACCTGATTTTCGTAGGCTGCGATTATTCCTCACTGCCTTTGGTTGTTCTGGAAGGTAAATACATACATGTAAATGCTTCTCGGGTAACATCTTTGGCCAGGGCTCCCACCCCAACACAGCAAGAGGTTCAAAGAGTCAGCTTGTGGATGGGGACCCAGTGACTCCACTGGCACCAGCAGCTCCTTTGGGTTGCTGGGTAGGATTAATAACACTGACTTATGCTGAAGTAAATTTACACAGACTTTCCTGTGTAAAATCATCCTTTTTGTGGATACCGATCAAACCAACATGGGTTGCTTATCCCCCAGGGTGCCGCTCATCTTGTTGCAGCTGTGCCATCTGCTTTTGCTGTGTAGGAAGGTCTTTGGTTTGGCCCACCTGACGATTGGTTTCAGGGCTTCAGAAATTCGGTTAGTGTGGAATAGAACTGGATTTTGAACGGCAAGAGGAGGAGTAAGTATATTGTTACCTGATATAGTTCAACATGATTTATTTTTCTCTCCCATGTTCCTGCATAAACGGGAAGAACAATCTGTTCACTCATGGGAGAAGATTCTTTAATTTCTCCTGTAAAAGTTTTTTCTTTAAAACCCAAACAAACAAGGGCCGTATTTAGGTCCGTACACTGCTGTGTGTGATACGCACACACAGCAGTAACCACCGATGGGTTTGGAAGGGCAGAAGGGCTCTGTGAGCTGGGGAGTTCTCGAGTCGGTCCCAGCGTGTGCAGCTCTTGGACAGGAGATGGCACCCCAGGACCACAGACACACTGAGGCATCTGTAGTTTATATTAATACTTCCCACTGAATTCAGTGAAGCCTTTGCAACACCTTCTCCTGGTTTTGGATTAATAATCGCTGATTTTTGCTCTCCTGCTCAGCGTATTTCTTTGTTCTCTCATCATCTCACTAGAAGCAGGTTTTGTATTTCTGGAGCACTATGGAGAATATTCCTTTATTTTAACCCTAAAGATTTTAGTTTTCCAGTTGTCCTTGTTGGAATGGAGGTGGGGAAACCACAAGGCATCTACCCTTACTTAATAAAATTTAATTTTTTCCTGAAATTATGGGATTGCCTTGGATTTAGAATCCTAGTTTTGAGTAACTACGATCCAGGCATGGCTGGGTGAGCACTGGTTGCTGGTGGCTGCCATTGCATCCGTGGACTTTCCCAAAAGGGGATCCTTTGTGTGCACATCACACGCACGGGGGCATGCCCTGTCACTCCTGCCCTGTCCTCACCTCGGCTGAGAACGTGCTGAGGGACGGCTCTGGAAAGGGGGTTGTTCTGCAGCACTCTCCTTCCCCGAGCTGCTGGGCTGTGGGCGCAGCAGCGTGGTCACAAAGCCAAGTCACAGGCAATGCTGTTACACTGCAGCTGGCAGCGGTGTTGGAAGCCAGCTCGGAGGTAAGCTTTTGCACTGAGAAAAATGAAGTGCCTATAAAATGTTTTGAAGCTACTGCAATTTTTCGTAGTGCAAAATCTTGGGGATTTATTAATTTCAAGTGTAGACAAGGTGGGTTCTTTGGGAAATGATTAGGCTTCCCGGAATAGTTTTGAATTTTTCAAAGGTGCTCAACCTGGCAGGACAAAACCAAAATTTTCCTGCAGCTTTTTACAGAAAATGTTGAGGGAAGCGCCTAACCTTGTAACTGGTGCTAAGGACCAGTGTTCTGGGATTGTGAGAAGTGGAATGTGGAGTAGGGCTTTGACTTGGCTGTCACAAGTGACCCCTGTTGGCCTCCACAGCATCATCATTATTGTACTAAACCCCCAGGTGCTCAAGCCCAGCCTTCTCGCAGCTTTGATTGTTGCATTCCGCACTCTGCATTAAGCCCTCTGACAGAAACAGAAGCACATTCGTGCTGTGTGATGAGTGGGAGAACACTTGGGAAGTGTCTTCCCACAAGCGTGTCCCACCCCGTGGGGTGCTCGCTGGTTACAGCTACTGTGGCTATGGCCAGACAGGTCCTGTAAAGCACAGTAAATACATTTATTCAGCAGCCATTGATAGTTCAGCCCTGTTCTCGAGTGGCTTTCCTACGCACAGGAACACGCCCAGTGCCTTGGAAAGGGCTGCTCCCTGGTGCTCCTTCGTGTTTCTGCTGCACGGTGTGATCTTAAGTTGACAGGCAGGACGGTGAAAGGCAAATGCCATAGCTGCTCGGGGAGCCCCATCCCCAGAGCTCCATCGCTCCGTGCCGGCTGCCGCAGTGCAGGAGCACGCAGTGCAGACCCCACCAAGTGCCTGTTACCAACAGCAAAGCCGCAGCACTTCCTTGGTTTTGCCCCCTGCGTCTGTATGTGGTTTTTTGGCAGAAATGTGTCAAAATACTTGAAACTGGAAACAGAAGGGTCCACAAATATAAAGCAACTCAATAGTGATTTTACCGTGTTTTATTTAGATCCCTCAGAGAAAAGAAACTGGAGCAGCGCGTCAAACAGCACATGCAGATGATGAAAGCAAGAGGGGAAAAATTAAAAGGAACGGCCCCGGCGGAAATGAAGAAAGCAAACCAAGACATGGAGACCGTGAGTATCTTCATTTTGTGGAAGTACGGCAAACACAGTGCTCAGTGCTGATGAACAGTCGGTAATTCTACATTTGGTTAATATCACAGAAATCTCAGATACTAAATATTTTTAAAGTGCTAAAAATGAAGCATCATGGCTTTGCTCATGCTGGAATTGTCTGTAGGTGTGTGTACCTGTACAGCATTAAATCACTTTCTTTAACGAGTAGAGGTAGTATTGGTGGTACTAAATTTGACAAAGCCTTCTCCCAGTAAAGAACTACACTGTAGTAATAAACAAAACCCTTTTATAACGCAGAGGGAACCTGTAACGGCTCCAAAACTGTTTACTTCCTCCAAAGAGGAGCAGCAGTGCAGCAAAAGACCCCTCCATTGTGGCTCCTTCTCACAGCAGTGAGAACCTGAGCCTGCGGGAGTCACCTTGCGTTTACGGGTGGTCTTCCAGGCCCTGGGGAGCCCAGCAGCCGCTGAGTGGGCATACTGGACAGCAGTGAGAACCTGAGCCTGCGGGGAGTCACCTGCGTTTACGGGTGGTCTTCCAGGCCCTGGGGAGCCCAGCAGCCGCTGAGTGGGAATACTGGAAATGACCCCTGTCTGTAGCTGGGTGACCTGATCCCCTAAAGGACAGCTGCGCTTTTGCTGTGCTTGCACCACTTCACAGCACCTGTACTTCTGGAAAAAAGAAAATCTGGTTTTATTCAAAGCACCTCTTGCCCTCAAACCCAAAGCGATCAAAGACGCTGAGCCCAGAGCCCCCCTGCTACACAGAACAGGGCAGCCCAGTCACGGCCGTGCAGAGTGGCTGTCCCTGTGCCAGGAAATGGTGACACTGTTCTAAAATTACCCCTGTCCCTCACGTGCCACAGCATCATGCACAGCACAAGCTGCACGCTCCCCAAGCAGAACTCGTTCCTCAGGGCAGGTATCAGAGCCGTGTGTGACAATGCTTAGGGACAGACTCCAGTGGGGGCTCCCAGCGCTCTGGGAGGGTCTCTCTGCTTTCTCCCGGGGCACACAGAGTTGCCATTCAGGACAGGCTCGGTTGCCTTTGCCGCTTCCATTAGCAATCTGCCCTTGGTTTCCAAACACACATTTGAGAGCCTTGGTGCTGCTTCAGGAGGACCAGTATCCGCAGGCGCTCAGTGGCGCGGTGGCTGTCCTGCAGAATGCTGCCTTCTGGCCAGCCGCAGTGCCAAGTGCGTTACTCATGCTGCTGCTCCGCACAGCCTGGCAGAGCAGGGGAGCTGCTCTCGCTGTAACGGCCTTGCTAATGCTTTAAGAGTGATGATCACCACCCAGAAGGGAACACATCCCGACAGCAAGTGGGGAGCTGTGGGGTTTGAGGAGCTCGAGCGCGTTCACCAAACCCGAGTGACTTCCAGCTTCACAGCGTGCCGTCGATAAGAGGTGCCTCGCGCTGCCACAGAGAAGCGCGTTTTGCAGAGTGCACGCTTCACACAGCAGAAAGACTAATTATATTAACTTAATTGTATTTGTTTTTCAAAGATCTGTGGAATGGACTGTCAGGAGCCAAAGCCTGCAAAGATCTGCTCGTGGACTTCACCGCGAGCTTTTGTGTGTGAAATGGGTGCAAATTCGGCATGGTGATCTCAGGTTGATTTGGAACCCCCCCAGGTTATTGTATTTTGAACGTGGCTCTACCATATTCCCTAATATTCAAAACGTGACAAACAGCAAAAGAAATAATGCTTCAAAATCTCTGGTTGTATTTCTACAAAGCAGAACACTTCCATGAAGACTTGCAAGAGCTGTACATCGGCTTTCAAGTCTATTACAATTCTGTGCACTATCTAAGGGAGCAAATGTGAATCTCAATCAGGTAAAAAGTACATTTACGTATCAGTACAGATACTATGTGAGGCTATTCACGAATGTATTTATTAGCAATAAGTTTAGCAGTAACCGTAGTTACTGTTCATTACTTCCCAAATCTGTTGAGCTTTAACACTTCCAGCTCTTTTGTAATGGGCAGCTGCTTTACTGCTACAAACTGTCCTGTGTCTGTACTAGCAGGATTAAACCCCCTGTTTTCGTTTTAGCTATTTTAAAACACGCCCATATTATACGTTAGCACGTGCAGGGGACTGGAGATGTGAATCCCAGCACATTCCCATGTTAACACAGTGGGCAAGTCCGTTCAGGCGTGTGTTCTACCTTTTGTGCGGGTACGGCCTCGTGTCATGCAGGAGGTGCAGGTGAAAACACGTGCCCTGCTGTCTGCTCGTCATTAGGGATCCTGCTGTATCCCCTCCCCGGGTTTGGTTCTGTGGGGAATCCAAGGCTGAAGATGCACAGAGCAGGGTACCAGATCCAGGAGGAGCCCCCCCGCAGGAGTATGGTCTCACAGGCTTCTCTGGGGAGCTTCTGCCTGGCTCACTGAGACAGCACTGAGAGCTCCTCCAGCAGCGAGGCTGGACTGCCTGCAACTGGTAAAGCGTGAATAGTTTACTTCTAAGAATTTCAAAGCTGCCCTTAGTCTTCCTGACTGCATCTGACGATGTAATGACACGGGGCTGGAAAATCCCTCTCTCCTGGAAGGTTTGTGGTACAGTGCTCTAAGTGTGTTCTTCAGCCTCCCTGCACCTTTTCCTCAAGCATGCTGCTACCGGCCACGAGAATTCCATAAAAATAGCGTTAAAAAACCGTCCCTCAGGTTGGGAGCAGCCTTTTGTATTTGTACTAAGAGGAGGAACTGGGGGTTACCCTGAGCCATACCTGGCTGCATGAAAACGCAGCCCTGGCCCTGCGCTGCGTGTCCCGGGGGACGCTGTGTTTAACCACCGG
>NW_010399737.1:0-5114 GCF_000710305.1 Buceros rhinoceros silvestris
CAAGGCGCCGTGCTGTGAAAAACCGGTTTTCTTTCATAAAAGTTGGGGGATGACACTTGACAACAGCGGGGAAATCCGTGCCGGTGTGACGAGAGCAGGCTGCACCGAGCAGAGCTGTCGTCTGGGGGTGCTGCGGGCTGGGCTTTCGGTGTGAGCTCCGAGAGCATCGGAGACGCTCTCGGGCTCCGTGGGGTTCTGCTCAGCCGGGGAGGCGTGGGTCAGGACGGCTCTGGGGATGCGCCCGCTGCGGCAGCCTTAGGAGAAGGATGAAAACCTTTTCCACCCAAGGTGTTTTCTTTGCAAATGTCTATTTGCGAATAGCAAGAGCTGTAATTTCTGTGGCAGGTCTGAGGAGACGCTTGCTTGTTTATTTTAAGGGTATTTACTTTACATGAGGAACCACAGCAGCTGTTTTGTCCTCTGTTTGCAGCACGTATATCCCCACTGCTCAGAGTTACTCAGGCTAAGTCGGACAGTCAGGCTGTGGGATGCTTGTTCAGATGCTGTCAGGTGCCTACATCTGGGAACAGCACTGAAAAACTGTTCAGCGCCGAGCCTCAGCCACTGCCACAACGTGGAGCAGGTTCTGCACTTAGACCATCACTTGGATTTTCTCCTCTTCTATTTCAGCTGTTGAAAAGGAGGGAGCGAGACCAGGGAGCTTTTCCACGACTAGCCACTGAGGTCTCTCCAGCCCATCAGTGCATGTGCCAGCAGAGGCTCCTCAATCCTCTGTAGGATAAAACCAATCGTACAAGCTCTGGTCGGACACTGCTCTTCATCTGTGCATCGTTAGAAACAGCTTCTGGCAATACGCTTGCTCACACACCTCCAGGGTCTCATTCCTTGACCACCAGAGATTTTACAATCACTAGATTTGTTCAAGTGTGGAAATAGATTGGAAGAAATGTGTGAGGGGGAAAAAAAAGGCAGAGATACTTTTATTCACTTTATTACAAGTAGTAAAAATACAGAATAAATATTTTCTCCCAAATACACCTATCTATCTATAAAATGTAATATAATTTAATTGACTCCACAGAAATAAATTCATACTGATCTAAACACTTCTACCGTCACCATTACCTTTAGCACAAACACTCATTCTGTACGTGGCACATGCCCAGATCCCTACAAAGCTTTAGCTGCCAAATTTACAAAGCTGCAGGTAGAGGAAAACCTCAGGGGGGCTTTAGAAGGTTTGGGGCATGGAGCTAAGAGTACGGGATCAAGGGATCCTCCATGCGTGAGCTCCCTGTTCTCATGCCTCTCACTGGTGAATGAGATACAGGTACATAGCGAAGCACCAGCAGAGCTTCAAAGGTGGAACGTGGTGTGAATTTGCGCTTCTGGAGCTCGTCCTCATCTGGCTTCAAAGCAGTAGCAAAGCCAGCTCTGACCTGGAAAAGTTTTGCTTTTCTACTGGTATTGATTCATCCTCTCTACAGTAGATGGATGTTACAGCATTGAGATGCTCCCAGCACAGCTGCACCAGTTCCCTGAGCTAAACCACCTCTTTCAGCAGCACCAGGTGTGTACAGGCTCAATGGTCTATACGCGGGTTCTTGCTCCCCTAGACATGCTGGGGAGAATGCTACTCATTCCCCTGAGGTGATGTGATACCAGCAGAACTCTCCAGCAGAAATGTGGCCTTAAACCGGAATGTTCTAGATCCCAGCCCGTATTGCTGCCATCCATGCCATCCCCCCCGACACTGGTCCTAAAGAAAGGCAAAGGAAATACATTCATATTGCCTCTCGATGTGTCAGTTGGTATTTACCGCACAGGGGGCGAAACCCAGGGGTTCAGCGATGCGCAGATAAGGCGCAGAGTGAGAACCAGCTGCTCCCGCTCGCGTCCGTGTGTGGCAAGTCTCGCTGTGACGGTTCAGAAATCAACTTGACTTTTTCAAGAGAAACCCAGCAGTTTTATGCCCAGTCAGGTCCTTCCCTGCACTATTGGCTTTATCAAATTTTCATCTAGAAATACAACTGACATTTCGCATCGATGCTTTCCGAGCTCACACACCAAACACAATCCGGTTCAGTACCAAACCACTGAAACCGGCACTGTGCCCCATAAGCTTTTAGTGCAGAGGAAGAGTACTTGTAAAACAAATAAACATCTAAATGCTTGTTTAGATTTACAGCAAGTCTAGAAACTTCCAGCTCTATGCTCCTGTGTATACTTTTTTGATACTTCTCGGATGAACGTCCTCAGCTTCTTCATAAATACTGTTGCGTTCTTTCGTTCTGTATCACATTTCCCCTGAAAAGTTAGTATAAGAAAGAAATTATGTAATATTTCACCATATGTAGAGCTTTTTCATCTTGCGGTAGTTTTATAAATCATATGATTTTCCTTAAGCATGCTGATCACGCATCTGAATCCTCACTTCAGAGACGGGTCAAGCTGAAGACTAGAGCAGGGGAAGGGTAGAAGAGTGAAATAATGCCAGGAGTTGTTCTTCCATGTGCCCAGCACAGTGAGTACAAAAATTATTCTCTCTCCTGTAGACATAAGGGCTTGGTTATGAATTAAGGACCACATTTAATGACATCTCGGCTGCGTGATTTCTGTTTAGATGAGAAGAAAAGTCCTACCGCTCTTGGTGTGAGTAAGTGCTTCAGCCTTTCAAAGTTTCGGAAGAACACTGTGAATTCTTTCATAGCTGGGTTAGTTTTCAGCTGTTCCGTTCCTTCAAAGATTGTGCTGATACAATTTGCATCCTGAGAGGGAAGAAACAGATACAAGAGATACAGGAATTGCAACCATGAGCTACAATAAGTTTATTACGAACCATCTTGAGTCACATCCAACTGCCTGGGTGCCAAATGAGTCGTTACTGACTTCAGGGCTTGTATTCACAGCAACTTGGGCAAACACCCTGAACCGATGTGCACAGTTATCTACTCTGCAGGCAGAAACCTGGCATGGCTTCTGCTGGCGTCTGGTTTGTAATGTCCAGCTGAACCACATCACTATCTAAAGCCTTAGTCCTGTCTCTTCTGCAGCCTCTGAAGCAGGCTTGATTTCCTACATCTGCTCGCGTCAGCTGAGAGTTCTGGGTTGGATGGGAGATGCTTTCTGCCCCAGAAGCTAGAGAGAACATGAGAGAAAGAAAATAAATGCACCCGAAACTACTCCAGCCATTAACATCTGCAGCAGCTGATGTCTGCATGCCAGGAGAGATGGGGACACCGGAGCCGCTCTCATCTCACAGCCTCCTTTGCCTTGTCCCCTCCCTCGGGTGGCCAGGGTGCACCAGGCACGCTGGTCCTCTTCCACAAAGCGGCAGCTGATATTTGTCTCCAAGCCCTTATGGTCCAGCCAAGGTGGTCAGAAGGGATATGGGATGGAAGCAGAGTGAGGAGTGATGATGGCTGCGCTTGCCAGTGCGGAGTTGTTTTGGAAGAGAGGAGAGAGTTGTTTTTTTCACAGAGGAGAAAAGGAGACAACACAACTGTCAGCGGCATAAACAGATTGAAGTGTGATGAGACCTGCATGACATGGACGGTCGTTTTTCCTACGACCTAGCTTGGCTAGCCGCTCACTTCTGCCACGGACGACCAACAAACATGGGGACACTGGGAAATTCTCCGTCATCCCTGTGTCTGAAGCACGGAGGAAAGCGAAGCCTCTCTTCTCTCTGGAGAAGAGCCGGGCACCGGAGCAGTGGGCTGCGGTGGCACCATCGAGGACCTCAACAGCGAAAGGGATGAGAGCTGCCGAGCTGGGCACCGCTGACTCTGCATCTGTTTTCTGTATTAAAGCCTCAGGGTTAAATCCAGCCCAAGCCCCAGCCTGGACAGAGAGCTCTTCCAGGCAGAGTCCAGAGAGAAGAGACAGAGCTGGGAACTTTACACCTAATTTAAAAGGAAAGGGCTGAATTTGCCACCAAAAAAACCCCATTCCCCCTGTAGCCAGTTTACGGCAGAAATCTGGATTATTCTGCTCCATCCATAGCTGAATGACTCAGGTTGTGCTCCCACAAGAGCCACCCAGCCCTGGCAGTCTCCAAAGAGCGCTGGGCAGGGCTCACACGCCAAACCCAAGCTGCCAGCTGAGGGACAGCAGAAAACAAGCCTCATGAGCAGCATCTGCATCAGCTCACAAAGAAAAGAGCCTTTAAGCCGAGAGGAGGCATTTATCGGAGGTGCAGAAGAAGATGCAAATGCATGGAGGGGAACGCGGTCTGTGCCACAGACATCATTCCTGGACACGCCGTCCCCGGGGTCAGGTTGCATTAACACCATCCTCCAGGCAAAGCGGGGTGATACAACTCTTTAATCTCCTTACTGGCGGTGAAGGTATAAAAAGCCATTTCTAAAAGCAGACTAAACGCAGTAGACTAAAAAGTATTTCTGCGATGCACAAGAAATGTGAACGAGGCTGTTCTTTCCTTTCTAACTGTCCTTCGTTCAAAAAGCCAGTTGAGAAAATCACTCTGTGTGTCCAGCGGGGGATTTCTAGCCCCATGGAACAAGAATAATTGCTGTCCTGGCTCCTTCTGCATCACAGCATGTTCTTCTTTGACTCAGCATTCGAAGGTTCTTAATAGTATTTCATATCTTACAATAATATCTTTAGTAACATTTAATATTTCAGACAAGCTACATTTAAAGTGATTGCACTTAAATACAAATACAGTATTTTAGGAGGTAACAATTTTAAAACTATCTCAATTTCCAATGGCTAAATTGGTGGAAAAGTTAATTTTATTACAATCACTTTATAATTCATAGTGAAAGAAAGAGTTTTACTTACATTTATATTGTCCGGAGTTTCAATCCTCAGATTCTGAAAAACAATATATTAATGAAGCCTTTCAAATATCATCTTCATTGACACTGATAAAAATGCCACATAAATAGACAGACCTTCAAAAAAGTAAAATATTCAAGGATAGAAGGGTTCAGTATATCAAATTATAGATTAGGAAGGTGGAAAGTGAACTTACCTGGATGTCCTTTGCTGTCAGCATTCTCTCTAGCAATGTCAGTAGTTCAGCCACGCTGCTCATCTGGGGAGCAGCAGAGATGCCTGCAGCCAGCAAGAGGAGGTAGAGATGGGTCTTCATCCTCCTGAGTGCTCAGAGAACCTGGACCGCTCTT
>NW_010399737.1:5264-9094 GCF_000710305.1 Buceros rhinoceros silvestris
GGAGATAACATCTATGTTGATTTTTGTAAGTGACAGAAAATATGTCATTTGTTGAGACTGCAAGACGGAAGTTCCAGTAAATTTGGGGCAACCTTACCCCTGGCACTTACCCAACCAGCATTTCCACAGAAGTAGATCCTAAATATGTAAAGATGTGGTCTTCTAATTTTATCATCAGGAAAGCATAGAACGACACAAAGCACGACTGGGTTACTCTCTCCACGGCACTTCTCTAGAACTGGGAGTTTCTTGGATAACAGTGTGTGATCTGATAGGCAATAGGAAAAGTTGCTGGTGTTAAAACAAATCACAGTCAACTAAAACCCCACAGAAAATACATGGACCACTGCCTAGAAAGGGAAGGCAGGGCACTTATGCAATGCTTGAGGAAAAGCTTTGTCAAATACGTCGTAAGAATTAATTCATTTGCGGCAGGAGAAGCCACTGCCCTGGAGGGCTGGCTGGAGCCGGACGGCAGCCCTGGGGATGGGCACAGCCAAGTGGCTCCTTTTAAGTGGGGAAGGAGGGATGCAGGATGCTCTGAGCGTGTCAGCCCAGACCCTGTGGGAGTTGACCCTGGGGAGTTGACCCTGGGGAGTTGACCCTGTGGGAGTTGACCCCGGGGAGTTGATTTCATGTCCTGTCTGTCCCACTTGCTGGCCAGGAGCTGGCCAGGAGGAAGCCCTCTGGGTTTGTGAGGGTCACGCCTAGGGTCTTCATTCTTTGAAGGTGTCGTGGCTTGTTATCTGGCCAAATTAGTGACTCAGTGACTTGTGTTTCCCTCTTCTCTAGAAACTGGGGAAAAAAGCCATTGCTGATTCCTTTTTCAAAAGAATTGTGTTGGTTTTCACAAAGTGCTGTGACTGCTTTCTGCCTGCGGGTCCCTGCGAGGGCAGGAGCCCTGGTGCCAAGCAGCGCAGCCCTGTTTCTGCTGGCCCCACTCTGCATGGCCCGGTCGCCTGGAGCCCGATGCTGCAGCAGTTACAAGTAAGCGCCTCAATATCTCAATACTTTGAATTGAGGAAGCCGAAAGTCAGCCGTGGTTGCGTGGCTTTGCTCAAGCGAACCTGCCCGCTGGGCGCTGCTCATTTCGCTACCCCAGTTAGTCATCTCTAACAGGAATAGCAGCAATTCACTCTGCCTGTTTATCTGCAGAGTTTTCTCATCACACAGCTCTGGGGATCGTATCCTTGCAGGAACCTGGACTCTGCACCAGCGCATCACTGGGAGCTCTGTGGAGAACCTCCCTGGCCCTGCCAGTCACCCTCAGGCTGAAGGTGTGAGTTGTGCAGCTGAAAATATTAAGCCCCATTCTTGGTCCTCTGTGTTTTTGGCATTTTGCAGATTGTTTCTTTGAGTCTCCCGCAAACTCATAGTGATCTTTTGGGCAAAGCCTTCTCTCCCCCTTGACTGGCAGCTGGGCTGTGCCTGCCAGACAGAGCGAGGTCTGACCGCACCACTGGGGACCTCCAGGAGATCTTGGGTTGCTATTGCTGCAGGACCTCAAGATCGGTAACGGGAAATCTCTCTTTTTCACCTTTTCTTCGGCCAAAGGTTCATGCATCCCATCGTGCAGCAGTGAGGGATCACCCATGCTGCCGTGGTCCCCCCCACCCCGGCTCTCCCTGCAGCGGGGCCACTCACTGCAGAGCACATCTGTCTCTGCTTCTGCTCCTGGCCGGGGCAACTGCCATGAGATTTTATCTCAGGCCTTTCCTTTTCCTTCCTCCCGCATTGGGATTTTTTACCACTTCTGTAGAATCCCAGAACTTTGAATGAACTGTACAGGTTTTTTTTTCACCCTTGAGCCAATCTTGGCATTTTGTGTTGAAGAGATAATTCCCAGTTCCCAAGAACTACAGGGTATTTTTGTTGCTCGTGTCAGTAGAATGAGCTGGTCTCCCAGCAGGGCAGTAGCTAGCTCCCAGGGGGACAGGATCGCTTCTCCACCATTGCATGACCTCTCTGTCTTCTTGTGGCATACACCAAAATCGTTAGACTTTCCAATGCAGTGTCTTTTCCTTTTTCCCCTCCTTTTCCCCCTCCTCTGCTTGAGATAACAGAACTGCTCATGCGCCAGTTTTTCTCTCTCAGCTGCCTTTGACTGTGCTTTTCCCCAGAAAGGTTGGACCGGATGATCCTTGAGGTCCCTCCCAAGTTAGGATTCTGTGAAACTGTAGTCAGATCTTCCAGCCTCAGACTCCTTGTTGCTCAGATGCTTTGGAGTTTTGTTGGCATGGAGCAGGGTTAAGAAGCTGAAGGACAATGCAAGAATGAAATAGGGCAATGTGAGGAACAGGTTGACCCTGATGCTGTGCAGCTTTGACTCTGACAGCCCTGGAATTTGTCTGGTCTGTGATGTGAGCAGAGCAAAGGCACCACGAACACTGAGAGAATTGGTAGGAATAGGAATAAGGATCAAAATAAGATTAAGACAAGAAAATCTTTCTGAAGGAACTCTGGAGGCTGGAGAAAAAGACAGCCCATGGAAATCCCAATTGTTGGACTAACCTGAATTGACTCGGTTTGAATTTGGAAGGATCAGGAGTATGGAAGGGAGTGAATAATGTAATAAATTAGTGAATTCATGACCCCTGATACTAATGAAAAAGTATTTCAGTGGAAGTCAGATAAGCAGCATTCACATAATGGCTGATCTGGGAATATTATCGAACAAGGAATCAGATGACGTTATGGAAGGAGCGCACAGGACCTAGGGAGCTGTTGTATGCTGCCATCGCCTTCAATAGCATCTTTGTGCTGGCACCATTAGCTGGAAGATGCAGTAGTGGGATAAGATAAGCATGAAGTGGCGATGCTCAGATAACAGTTCTTTACTGGTAATGCAGCACGGATATGGTGCAGAGCTGGTGCCTCTCCAGCCTGCCAGGCTCAAGAAAATGAAAATTCGAAAATCAGGAAACAGACATCATTTCCTAGACCGTCTTTCCCCTGAACACAGCAATGGCTGCCCGGAGCCGCCTGCTCTCCTCTACCAGAGCAAGTCCCGGGGGAGGTGGAGGACTCGGCCGGAGCAATGCTGCAGGTGCAGGTAATGCTCAGGGTGCTTCAGGGTGAGGAACCCTCTGTGATTCCCTCACCTCGTCCCTCCTGTCTTGGGCTGTCAGGAGCAAGGGCTGGTCCAAAGAGTGTCCAAGGTGGGGAGGTCCAAGGAGTGTCCTCTGGTGCTCCAGTGCTGCTGGCCGGGGCAAGCAGCCCAAGGCACTGTTGAGGGGAGACGCTACGAAACGGTGTGTGAGTGTTTTGGTGGTAGTTGGGATAATTGTGTGGGGGGAACCCTAGAGCCAAGTGACAAATGTGACAGACTGTTGTGTCCTTTTCCTCCCTCATGTGAAAGGGCAGGCTAGATGTGTGAGGAGATCGTGGGGCTTGGGGCACCATATCTTGCTTTTTAAATCCTCTGCAATAAACGGGCGGGTTTTGACTAGTGTGTCTCATATATGGAAACCACATCTCATCAATTCACCTCTTCAGTAAGTGTGATGTCTTATTTGTTACAGATAAGTGTTTCCTGGGCATCTCTGACGTGGCCGCTATCTGATGCTCTGTGGCCCCACGCGGACTGCAGCTGCAGCCGGTGCCATGTACCTGGCCCATAAGAAGCTGCAGCCGTGGTTTGTGGGAACCCCTCCTGAGCGGCTCTTCTCTCCACTCCTGGGAAATCAGGACCACGGGGTTTGCCTCCTCCTGAGCTGGATCCAGCCCAACGTCCAGAGACAAGCAGGTGAGTTCATGGGCCCCGAGGGCTCCCAGCCACCCGCAGTCCTTCCTCCTGGAGTGTGAATATGCTTCTACTCACCTGCAGGAAT
>NW_010399737.1:9184-11197 GCF_000710305.1 Buceros rhinoceros silvestris
TGCTCTGCAATGCTTTCTCACAGTGGTTCTCTTTCCATATTTCATGGTGGGGGCTTAGTTTAAAACCGAAATGGTGTTTTCTCTTATCCTGGCAAATTTTCTGACCGATCTCTGGGGTTGTTTAACCTCACCTCTAGCAGACAGCAATGAGAACAGCCAGGCAAGTGCAAAAGGCAGACTGCTAGTGGGGGGCCTCGAGTCCTCTCCGCAGCGTTTAGGGGAGGGGTCCATGGCTATTTGTGTGCCCCCGGTGAAGCATGGGCAGAACTAGGCTGGGCTGCTCCAGCAGCGAGCAGAAATCCTGCTCCAGGCAACAGGGAGAAAAGATAAACCCTTGGACCGTGTTCTTGCTCGAAGAGCATCCCGACGTAGCGCTGCTCCATGCAGCGGTTCCTGGAGCACCTCTGCCGCAGCAACTGCACGGGCCCTTGCTCAAAGGCAGCCCCAAACCAGGGAAATTCAGGAATTTTGTAAAGACTGCTTTTGGCTTAAATTGAATAGAAGTTAAATCCTTTCTTAAGAAACAGGCTATTAGGAGGAATGTTGTTTATGTTTCTGGAAGAGTCTGTGGGAGTGGCCGCTTTTGGGAAATGCACAGTGTCTGACTATTGTTTTCAGGGGAGAAATGTTTTATCTCTATTACCAAATATGCCACAAAAGCATAAACTGTTTTAACTGCGAGGGGTCATGAAGGCTTCTATTTTCACAGATTTTCCCTTTAACTGCTCAAAGCAACCAGTAGCAAGAAACATCTGGGTTTGCTGCTGATGTAAACAAAAAAGACACTTGGAAGAAAAGATGACAACGGATGACCTTGACTTAATCATGGACCAGTTTGGTGTGGAAGGGACTTTACAGATCATCTGGTCCAACCCTCCTGCTATGGGCAGGGAACCTTCCGCTAGACTGGGTTGCCCAAAGCCCCATCCAGCCTGGCCTGGGACACTTCCAGGGAGGGGACATCCACAGCTCCTCCGGGCAGCCTGTGCCAGAGTCTTCGCACCCTCGCAGTGAAGAATTTCTTCCATACAGCTAATCTCAATCTTCCCTCTTTCAGTTTAAAACCATCATCCCTTGTCCTATCACTACATGCCCTTGGAAAAAGTCCCTTCCCAGCTTTCTTAGAGGCCCCTTGAAGCACTGAGGAGTCGCACTAAGGTCTCCCCGGAGCCTTCTCTTCTCCAGGTTGAACACCCCCACCTTTCTCAACCTGTCCTCACAGCCCTTGATCATCTTCACCCTGGCCCTGCTCCAGCAGCGACATGTCTCTGCTGTGCTGAGGATCCCAGAGCTTGACCCAGCACTGCAGGGGGGTCTCACCAGAGCGGAGCAGAGGGGCAGGATCCCCTCCCTCCACCTGCTGGTCATACTGCTTGTGATGCAGCCCAGGATACGGTTGGCTTTCTGAGCAAATGCACGTCGCCAGGTCACGTTGAGCTTCTCATCAGTCAGCATCCTCACATCCTTCTCTGCAGGGCTGCTCTCAGTCCATTCTCTGCCCAGCCTGTATTTGTGCTTGGGTTGCCCCAACCCATGTGCAGGACCTTGCACTTGGCCGTGTTGAGCTTCCTGATGTTGACACAGGCCCACCTCTCAAGCCTGTCCAGGTCCCTCTGGATGGCATTCCTTCCCTCCAGCGTGATGACTGCCCCACTCAGCTTGGTGTTGTCAGCAAGCTTGCTGAGGGTGCACTCGATCCCACCGTCCATGTCACCATCAAAGATGTCAAACCAATACCAACCCCTGAGGAACTCCACTCATCACTGCTCTCCACTCGGACATCGAGCAGTAGACTGCAACTCTGAGTGTGACCATCCAGCCACTTCCTTATCATCTGAGTGGTCCATCCATCAAACCCACGTCTCTCCAATTTAGAGACCAGGATGTTGCGCAGGATAGAGTCAAATGCTTTGTGTAAGTCCAGGTGGAGGATGTCAGTTGCTCTTCCCTTATCCACCAACACTGTAACCTTATCGTGGAATGCCACCAAATTTGTCAGGCACAATTTGCCCT
>NW_010399738.1:0-30669 GCF_000710305.1 Buceros rhinoceros silvestris
AATATTAAATTTTAATTTATATCATTGATTTCTGTATTTTCCTCTACCCATACAAACTATGAACCTAATATTGATCTGAATAATCTTATTTTTATTAATTGCATTCTCTGCCTACTCTTCTGTTTCTGCCTTGTTTCCTCTTTGTCTCTTGATAACATTAACAGAGAAATTGGACCTATGTTTGCATTTCATCTCAAATACACAGTATGACACTGTATAAATTGTTACAACTAAAAGATTCAAGTTCTTAACTTACTTTCTAAATAGTTTTGGAGAAATCACATTCTGAGCTTCTCCATATCACTGCACTCACTCAAGAAATAACGATCAGCTATTTAATAGTGTCCAGAGATCTACAAAACCAAACTGACCTAATTTCTTTCACAGCTCTATACAAAACGGTGAGTTTATTAGGGTTGCGTGTGATCCACTTGCTACAGGCATTTTTTCTGCAGAAGCATTATCTCCTTCCAAGGCTTGAATAAGTCACTTGATGCTGCTAGTAACACTTACGGAGGAAAGAGGTGTTGCAGAGTGGCCTAAAATACCTAGATTTCTGCTTTAATTATAACTCTGTTTACAATAGAAGGCTGAAGCAAATAAAGAAATAAAATGCAAAGGAAAAATATGCAATAGGAATCATAAACCCCAAAACTAGATTTCATTCTATCTCTCTAAAAGGTAGCAGAACATTCTTGTGATTATTCTGTTTTGGTTTGGTTTGGGGTTTGGTTTGCTTGGGTTTTTTTTCTGGATTAATGATGCATTATCACTCGATTCTTGAAGCTCTCATTGCCAGGATGTAGGTAAGACCAGTACCGCCACAATTCAAATTTGTGCTACCCAACGAGCCTTACCTTTTTAAATTTTTCCCTCACACACTCCCAGATTTTCACTAGCATTTTTAAATGCATTGTGTATGGTGTAAACCTTTTAAAAAGGAAAAACACAAGAACCTCTTTGTCTGCAGCCCTACTAACCAGAGTGGACTTGCTGATACAGCCTGCCGGTCTACGTTCAGACCCATGTTCTATAGTCACATCTTTCAACAGCTGAGAGCGATATAAGACTACACAATAAAAATGTTTTGCTGGTAAAAATGATTACTAGTTGTGAACAAAACTATTCCATAACACCTTGTGATTGGTATCTTGACATTTCCCAAATAACTACTTTCCATAAGCCCAAAATGATTCACAAAAATCAATGGCTACTGGCAGAACAATACTTTACAAAGGTGACAGGCAACAGGCAGTGTAATGTTATCCTTTTTAACCTGCGTGACAGTACAGATGGTATTATTGCTGTATTTTGAGGCATACGTAGCTCTTCATACATATAAATGTATATGGAACCACACAGGTAAATAAATAATAGTTGCTGAATCAATGAGATTATAGACTCAGTGCATGTACACCACAGAGGAATACCAACAAAGAAAATAAAGTTGAGGCTAGACAGAACAAGGGCTACTCCAATATATGAATAGATCACCACTGCTATGTATTCTAGTTCTCCACAGAAAAATGGCACTAATAAGTTCCACGCACATACGGACTGTTTGCTTACATATGAAAAATTAAGTTATCTATACTTGTTTGTGCCATCACATCCCAACATGAAAGCTAACATCCATCAAGAAAAGTAATGACTACTTCAGAGGTAACTTCTGTGAAAAGGCTAAGCCCCGTTCTATGACATCAACCAGCACACCCTTTTAGACCATGTATTTGCAGTAAATAAATTCAACCGTTTTATTTGTTAGAACTATAGACTAGATGAGTTAGGAATTAACCGTAGCCTTTTTTTTTAAAGGAGATTCAGCATATTGAAGAACAGCAGTGAGACACAAAAATAGTAATTTCATAAATAATTAAAGAAAACTTGGTAAGATGAAGGACAGCAGAGAGTAAATTAAAAGACTGACCGACAGTTAGCAACTTGAAATTGAGTACCAAAGTACAGTTCGCATGGGCTCAGATTTTCCAGCATTCTGCATCCAGCTTCTGCTGTTTTCATTTGGAGTTAGACGCCTAACCTCCTTATTCCCTCTAAAATATCAATCATTGATCATACAGGGAAAATAATTATTTCCAAATTTGAAAGGAAGCATACCTGAACTAAGGATCTAAACAGTTCCTGCTGCTTCCCATAGTTCCAAAGCATCTGGCAGCACAGTGAATAAGCTCTAGCTGGAAGCAGCATTTTGAAAATTAGGAGGATGAAAGATTTGTGCTTCAAAATTCAACCACTGACCCAGGAGGGAGGGAGTTTGTGTTGCGAAGTCCTTAGTCTTGAAGCTGTACAGAATAGAGAGAGTAACCGAGAGTAGTCAAGGATATTGCAAATGGCGCTGACACGGAGCAGCAACCCAATCCAGGCAACTTCGCAGTCATAAGCACATTCATAGAGTGATTGAGTCTGGGAAATAAACACAGAAATAGAGAAGCTGCAGAAGCGCCGTTTTCATGACGCTTTCTTCAGCTTCTCTCTTTTGTGTACCTTTGATGCCAATTTTCTCTGGATTTCATCACCTTTGAAAAGACAACACAAGCTAAATTAGAAATCCATCTCTTTCCTGTAGATTTGTAATACTCTAATCAAGGAAACATTATTTTCAAATTCATTACTCTGTGTAAGTTACATATGTGTGGAAGAAACTGATGAATAATTTTAAATGAGTAAATAGTTATCTGACACTCCCAAGGTTAGTTCAGATACTTCTCTTCAGGTTCAAATTCAAAGGGCATCAATCCACAGCAGCCATTCAGCCATCAGACTCAAAAAAAAAAAAGTCATCTTCTGCCTTTGCTTTGGGACAGGCTGGAAATGTGATGAAGGGAGGCATGAATGAGACAGGATGAAAACACAGCATTAAGGAACATCTGTTAAACCTACTGGCCTCAAGCCAAAACAGAAATAATAATTGAGGTTGTACTATTCACAATACTTAAAAAAAAAGACAAACCAACAACAACAACAACAAAAAAACCAAACTGTGAAAGCCACAAAATATGGGGGAAACTGGCCACAACCAGGAAGATTCCTCTTGATATTGCTTATTTTTTATCTGTAATTTAACCAACAACAACAACAAAAAAAAAACCAAACCGCACCTAAACAACCCACTCTGGTCTTTCTGACTATTTTCTCTTGTATTTTACCTAAATGAAAGACAGGAAGCATTTTGCCCTACAAAATAGTGAAAAAGAGTTAGGGGGGTCTCAGGGGCAATCCCCTGTGCCAGAACCACTACAATAAAATTGAAAATCACTTTTTCATCTTTTTTCATTTAAAAAGACACAAAACATAGGACCTGACCACTTATGATCTTTAAGATTCCCAGAGCACAGACTGTAAGAAATGAGGGGCAACATTTAGAAGGTGTCTTAAGTAATTAGCTTTCCTATATTAATTAATTTTCCTATATTCTACAACTTAAAACAATTAGATGCTTATCTTAAATCACATTAATGGTTAATTGCTTCTAAAATATTAAATGTATAAGCTACTTCTAAAACTAGGATTTTTAATTCGAAGTACTTGAGAAATTATGACTCCGATCCGGTAACTAGTGATGTGTGACTTCCCACAGAACTTTATTCCCTAACCAGAGTATTGCTGGTTGCCTCCCTCAAGCCCTTCACAGTGTACATTTTACCCCAGCTATGGCCTTAAGCTCTCTGGTGATTCAGGTAACTCCTACCTGTTCCACATACGGCTTCACCACATAAGGAATGAATCACAACCCTCTCTGATGGGAGTAGCAAACCCATTAAAGTTAATTATAAGTATACATAGCTATAATATTCCAAGTAAAAGAGTACTTGAATGAAAGTCTTGTGCTTATTTTAAGGAAGAGGTCAGGCATGATGACCTGCTGATCCCAACTAGCTAGAAAAATCTATGAATTATTTACGATCTTTACTACATGATCAAAATGTATCTTTTCACTTGATTTGTGACGTTGTGCTGTTGGCCTTGGCTTTATTTTGCCAGATACAGTAAGAATGAAGCTCGATGTATCTCGAACCACAACCCTCTCTGATTGGAGTAGCAAACCCATTAAAGTTAATTATAAGTATACATAGCTATAATATTCCAAGTAAAAGAGTACTTGAATGAAAGTCTTGTGCTTATTTTAAGGAAGAGGTCAGGCATGATGACCTGCTGATCCCAACTAGCTAGAAAAATCTATGAATTATTTACGATCTTTACTACATGATCAAAATGTATCTTTTCACTTGATTTGTGACGTTGTGCTGTTGGCCTTGGCTTTATTTTGCCAGATACAGTAAGAATGAAGCTCGATGTATCTGTTGTTACTCGATGAAAACTCAATGTTCCTGCTGGCAGTAACAAAACAAAAATATCTAAACTGGAAGAAAACTAGGTCAGGTGTCAGGTTTCTGACCAGGAATGAAATTCTGCTGTATCTTGAGGTCATAACCTATAACATGAAATCTCATCAATAGTCAATAATCTTGTGTATGCACATAGGGGGAAAAAAATCTCCAGAAAGTCTTAATCTATTCAAGATTTTTCTATTTGGTTTTCCCTAAGCAGAGAAGGAGGATAGCATTAAAAATAAATAGGAAAGCTGTCTTTTAACATGCAAGATCTAACCAAAACTTTCTGACTGAATATGCTCCAAGTGTGCACTTTTATACAAGTAAATCCATATCACATTCCATAAAACTAAGCTCTTATTTCTAGATAAGAGAAAGAAATACAAAAAGTGTGTCACCCTTCTGATACTTAGTTAGAGAAACAGCATTATGAGTAAGGGACGTTCACGATTCTCACAAGTTGCTTCAATCTGAGACATATTTATTAGGATATTTTGATTGATTCCCAACACGTTCAGCGCTTGTAGCCTTCGCTGACATTTCGTTTCTAACATCTTAGTTGCAATTTTGGCAAATTCCCTTCAAGCCAATGACTCCCATTTGTATTTGGTCTCACTCATGTGCATTGGGAAGTTTATATTCCAGCCTGTACTCGAGGACTGTCTCTCAGTATTTAGATAAAAGAAAGCAAACTGACAAGCACAACAACTTAACTATAACTTTGATTTCTTGCAGTGCAACTAAAGCCTCAAGGGCTTACTTCTCAGTGAAGAGAAATGGAAGCTGCAAATTAATCTGGCTGAAACTTCCTAACATTACAAGCAGTAAGGGATCATTAAGCTCTCAGCAGCCTAGGGTAATACATGGGTTTTGTAAACTGTGACAACCAAGTATGAACCTAGACAACCTTATAGGACTCAGGGACTGCGGGAGTACCATACTATGTGCCTGCCAGGGCTTCTCCACACAGGTATGTATCATCTCACGCCTATAAATCTATGGCAGAGAGACACATATGCAAGCATTCCAGAGAAAAGCGTGCTTTCTCTTGCAGTACGGTTACATGCATGCATAGCTCCACTCCCGCATAACCTAATAACCATCAGTTTAACCCTGCCCATCACCCTGATCCAACTCTTTCGCTGGAGCAGAAACCAACAAGAATGCTGTCAGTATTGTTATTGGAATCCAGGACCTTCAGAAAGTTCAGCATCACAGGATCGTGACTGTGGAAAGCTGACTGCTCCCACCGGCTTGTCTTACAGCACACTGGGATGGCCTGCTCTTGAGCCTTAAAGATTTCCCTCCTAAGGATAGTTCAGCCCTCCTGAACTCCTTTGCCCTTCAGGGCTGTCTCCCAAGGGACTCTGTCAACCAGTCTCTTAAAAAGGTCAAAGTTTGCCCTCCAGAAGTCCAAGGTGGCAGTTCTACTGACCCCAGTCCCTACTTCCTCAAGACCTGAAAACTCTATCATCTCATAATCACCGTGGCCAAGATGATCTCCAACCTTCACATCACTCACAAGGTTACCTCTGTTCGTGAACAAGTCCAGCAGGGAACCTTCTCTAGTTGGCAACCTCATCAGCTGGGTCAGGAAGATCTCTTCCACACACTCTACGAATATCCTGGACTGTTTTCCTCCTGTTTTCCTACATCTTCATCCTGTTCAGGTGATCTATAACACAGTTCCACCATGAGGTCTGCCTTGTTGGTCTTCCCCCTGATTTCTACCAATAAACACTCTACCCATCACCATCAGCGAGCTCTAGACAATCAAAACACTCCCTAACATACAGGGCCACTCCTTTGCCTCTCCTTCCTGGTCTATCCCTCCCAAAGAGTTTGTAGTCCCCAAAGCAGCACTCCAGTTGTGCGAGCCATCCCGCCACGTCTCTGTGATGGCAACGATGTCACAGTTTTCCTGCTGCACAAGGGCTTCCAGCTCCACCTGTTTGTTGCCATGCTATGTGCATTGGTATAGACACACCTCAGCCGGGTTATTGATCCAATCACCTTTTTGAGGAGAGAAGGTCTAATTCCTGCCTGACCATTCCCCGGCACTACCATACAGTAAGACTTTGCCATTATCTCTGCTGAAGTAAGGATTCACCTGACAGCTATTTTATAAATTTTGTAGTACTTCTCTCTGTTTAAGAGTTTGGTCATAACTTTCATGTACTTTCTTTCTCTTTCACATTGTAACTGTATATATAAATTTATTTTAAGCCTAGATAAAAATCAGTGTAATTAAATGGAATTATTGATTCTTAATACGGGTCTTAATAAATACAGGGGAAAAGAGTTCGCAGTATCACTGCCTGAAGATATGTTTGAACTGCGAAACACAGTGTTAGTACAGTCCTAATCCAGGATTTACCCAGGTAACTTGGAAGCTACCAGCCTGGGTGTGAGGGAAGCACCGATTCCAGCGCACACTTCACCCGGTTCTCGACTAAGTCTTTGTGAAAGAGACATCTGCTGTGCTATGTACTTTCTCTTGACAGCCTACGGAACATATCATTCTTTCAGACTTTCTTCTTTTGTTTCATGAATTTCAAGCTTCAAATGATGGAGAATGTTAAAATCACTTTCACACATTTTTTGCCACTTTATTCAACTTTTGTCCTGTACTTCCAGTGTGTTTGTTAACCTGTTGTGATTGTCTTTCTCTTTTTTATGCTTGCATTTTCCTTCACAACTACAGTCATCATATTGGTTTAAAAAATTCTGTCTACCAATATATCAAATCCATTTTTCATCCAAACATAAAAACTGACAAAGCCCCTATACAGCCTTGTGAAGCTTCCTCAAAGATCTTTAGCACAGGCATTTTATAAGTACATTAATTTTTTAAAAGCTTTCTAACCTATTACAAACCTACTGCTTAAAACAGGCAGTGAGCTTTCATTTAACGCTGTTTCTTATCAAGTACAAATTACATCAACAGCAGAGCAACACTTCTGCCTGTCTTACTTTTGCACTTCAGTTTTTGTGCACACACTGCACCTTTGACCAATCTGCAGCTCTTCTGAAAATGTTTAAGTTAAAACGCCCTGATAGGCTTAGAAGAAAAAAAAATTGAGAACTTAGAAAACCCATAATTCAAGTGAATGGACAGAGAATGTCTCCCTCAATTCCAGCCACGGATCAAGTGCCAAATAAACATCCCTGACAACCTCCCTCTTCTTCATTCAAAACTGGAATCTTCAGAAAGTTAGTGAAGACCAGCCTAGCTTCCTAGTAACTATCCGGATGACTTCAGTGAATTGCATCATGATCATTAACGTGGCCATCATCATGTCTTAAAAGTGGAGTTTACACAGCAAGACAGGATAAGCTGAGATAGCAGTAGACGGGGATCTTTGTTCACAGAGGGAGAAGAGGGCATCAGCAACTTTCCTGACACATGCCCTCAAATTTAATCTGCTGGTATACAAGAAAATGGCAGAACTTGGCACAGTTCACTGACCATTTGAAGACTTCTAAGATGAAAGACCCGGATGATGCTGGTCTTTCTCTCTGAACTTTGTCTTACAGCAAAATTTACAGGAAAAAATTAACAGAACTTTTGAGCTATGTTATTGTAGTAACTTATAAAAACACTGTATTAAAATGTTCTTATTTTTATAGATAATCATTACATTAACAGTGCTTGCACTCCCCTGAATTTTCCGCTTATTTTCAAAAGACAAGAGAAAGCAGAAGAACAACAATATTGTTGAACTGGAATAAAATTTTAAGATATAAAAAACACCAAGATCTACTTTAAAACCTCTTCATTTGTGGTAGTGATTACTGAAGTAATTTTCCCCTGCTGATTGGGATTGTTTCTGAATTCTCATCCACAAACATGTTACATCATATATATTCAAACCAGCTGCCTGACAGGCAGAAAATTGTACTGTGGTTGATTGTAAAAGCAGGCAACGCATTGAATTCCTTGCTGAATAGAATCAAGCCATTCATCTTTATTAGATAAACAATCTCTCTCAAAAAAAAAGTGCCTCTTCTGCTCATTAGAAAAATTACACAATTTAGAGTAAACACACCAGTGCCTCATGATCACCACTAATGACTTTAAGGCTTATTTGACTTTATTACAAAAAACTCTTCTCAACTTATGCTGGCTTCAGTAGGAAAAAGTACTAGGAGAGGGAAAAAAAAAAAACCAGCAGTCAGTTTTTGTTTTTTTTTTTCCATTTGCCATCTTGTCCATAAATCCATCTTGACAAGACACACATAATCCTTTTTTCTACTGAAAGTTACATCTGTGTATGGTAGAGGTGCCTGGCTGAAGAAGGGAACATGATCAGGATTTCTGTACTTTTAACCAAAATAAATCAATATGGACTTCCCAAACATTCAGAACAAAGAAGAGCCACAGTACTTAGACTTACACAGGAGAGGCTGCGTCCTCCTATGGTAGTCAACAGAATTTAGGGGCAGACAGGTATACTTTCGGAAAAGGAGCTTTGGTAGCTGCAGTCTCTGAGTACAGCTGTGAAATCTTCCATGTCAAATGGAAAAGCAAAATAAGAGCAAGCGAAGTTCTAGTGTGAGATATAAAGATTCAGGTTGTTAATTTCATGAAACTCATTTCAACAATTACCTTCTCAGACACATGAAATCTCTCAGCTTATTTATTATCACTCTGATCTTTCAAGTAAGTAGAAACAAAAAAATTCAATGTGCTTCTTTTGAAAAAAATTAATTCATATGTAACCAACATGTAAAATCCACATTCAGATGAAGTTTAAGAGCAGCTGCTTAAAACCCTTACAATATCTTACCAACTAGTCTCTCTGAGAAAACAACAAAACAACATCAGTTTATTCTTTGGGAGAGAGGAAGAAGTTAGCAGTAAGAAACTGCATTAATAGAACTAAAATCCAGAAAAAGAATATCAAAAACCTTGAAAAGAAAACTGTCTCCTGACTAGGACTTTCTGGTATGTTGTCACAGCATGCTGCATCCATGAAAAGAAGCCTCAGTTTCACGACTGTAAAGAATGTTACATTCAACATTTCATTTGCTCCAGCAGTTGAAACCCCACATGATGTGATTTAGAGTCGGTCACAAACTTAATATTATCCCAAAGCAATTGATTACCACTGGAGCTGGTCTCAGCCCAGAGCTATTAATAAGCTTCATACATTAATCCAATTTAGATGTTTGTGTCATGCAGAGTTGTTCACTTTATAGCTTAAAATAGAATATAGTGTTCAAGCAGTGGAGAGACTGCATAATAAGTGTAAATATGAAGTCATCCAGAGACAGGGGAAGAAGGAATTTTTTACTTTGTTGAGTCAAGGAGTTTCTAACAGACCATGAAACTACAGGAGATGACACAAAAGGTATTTGTATCTCCAACGAGACATGGCAGTTCTTCGTTTAGCACTGTCAAACCATCCCTTGAGACATGACTACACGTCCATAGAGATCTGTCAATGCATTTTAAAAACTCCAGCAAAACTCCAACAAAAAGGCTAGTATATGTTTCAGGTAAACGAATTAACTGGGACAGCAAAGAGGACATAATTTCTGATGAGCTGGGTCAAGAATGCATCTAAAGAAGGTCAAAAGCATATAGAGAGAGACATGATGACTTTTAGAAATTGATGTGGCATAAAGTAACTTAAGCTTTGGGTTTTTTCCTTTTTTTTATTTCTTGTTTGCTTTAAACAAACACTAACAGTCATAAATAAGGACAAAAAATAAATTTATGTTTGATCTGAAACTTAAAGTATTTGTGCTATTTTGTTAATATCGAGCGTTTGATATCTACAGACATGGAAATATTAAAAATGATTTTAAGTCTTCAGGAGCTACATGATATTCACTGAGAAGAAGCATTTTTGCAGTGAACAGTGAGACTAAAAAAGCTCTCTGACATTGACTACAGTAAGCAGACGTTCACCTGAACTCAGATGTAGTTTGTGCAATTATCTCACTTTGACTTTCTATCAAATTTTACCTAGATGTCACTTACAGTCCAAAGCAACTGTTTGTGGCTTATCATCTTTATAGAGCTGATCTCACAGGGCTCATAGTTTTTAAAACTACTGTGACTGAATCTTGCTTCTTACAAATGTTACCCGAATATCTCTCTCTCTCTTAACAAAGGCAAGGAAAAGAGAGAAGAGCAATATTTGCACCAGAAGGTGCAAATGATAGGCAATTCTCTCATTGAATGGCAGGCTTTCTAAATGCTACTTAGCAGAAATTGCCACCTGCTGCATCAGGAGGAGAGAACACCTCTAAGAGAGGAAAAATTACAAGAGATTACCAGCTTGGAATTATGCAGAAATACGGCATGGGATTCATCCTGTAAGGTCACTTCCCAAATTACTGTGTAATCACTTCGCAGATTCACAAGTAAAAGGACAGTCCAGTAAATGAAATGTGTTGTGCACAATTTAAAACTTCTCCTTTTCTATAGAAGTTATTCACAGACACTTTGAACAAAAAAGAAAACACAATAACCAGCCAAGCTGGTGCAGCTGGTGTCTAACAACAACCCAGGAGCATGTGATTATTTCTGTCACTGTTATTGCAGGTAACAGCGAATAACTGAACAGGTTAATGCAAGAGGAGAAGAGGGATTGCTTTGGGGTCAGGGATTCAAGTGAAACTCCTGCAATCTGCACAATGCCCAGAAAGGAAGGATCTGAGTAAATGAGCTTCCATCTGTGGATATGCCTACATACATACATGCTCCAATCTTGAATATGCAATCTAGGTATTATAAACCTGCAGAGAAGCCAAGAATTTGGCTCTCTGCTGCAGATTTATAACTCTAAAGCTACTGCTAAAAGCATTTTTTGTCTACTCAATTTACCTCCTCAGTCTTCATTAAGAAGAAAAAAAGAAAGGTCAAAAATTCTACTCTAACTTTACTTGAATGCAAAATGGATTTGATCAAACAGAAAAAGTATCACAGCTCAGAATCAATTTTACTGGAAACCTTTTGCAAACAACAGAAATAGCTAGCTCTTATAATTTAAAAAACCCTGCAATTTTCAGTTGAAAGTAATTCTTGTTACTAAAATTGCATTTTAAGAAGGCCAAGAGAAACCATGAAAAGTTTGAAACAGGAGCAAAATATTTTGAGGATATCCAACTTACCCTTAGTTTCACACCTGCCAATAAAGGCTTTAATTCCAAATTGGAAGAAAATAGTTTTAAACTGCCAAGTAACCAAAGCCTAATAATGCAATCACTACACTTAAGCTTTCTGAACTGTGTACCCGACGCTAACTATGAAGAACATGAGTATTGTAGAAAATGATGAGAGTTAGGCAACTTAGGTATTTAAACTGAAACTCTTACAGTGAAACTAATTTTGTTATCACCGTGCAAATAAAGCTATGTATTAGCCCACAACATGGAAATTACAAAACTGGATGATTTACAGGAAATCTTCACTTATGAGTTTTCAATGTAAGTTATGTAATGAAGGCAAATGTAAATCCATAATAACTTTAAATGCAAAACAGATCCTGGAAGAGAAGCGAACAACCTGTCAGTTCAGTGGTTTAAATCCAGAGGACTCAGCTTTGCTTTGTTAGCTTGTTCTCATCTGTCTTTACCTTAGGCTGACCACCCAGTTGTTTCTGCTTTTAAAACTGATAAGCATGAAGTAACAGTGAATGATGTTATTTTTGTCAGAGAGGAAGTAAAACACTTAAGTTCGTGGATTTTGATTGGGCCAAAGATTTAGAGAAAAGCGATCTCTCCATCTCCAAAGGCTTGTAAAGCCTTTTACTGGAAAACAGGTCTGAGAGTTGGGCCAGCCAGCGCCCAGCACAGTACCAACTTCACTGAAAGTTCCCCAGATGCAGAGAAGAATCTTGCAGGCCAAAAAAACAGACCACCACCGGCAACGCACAGAAGCATTCCCTCCCATGCTTAATAGACAAACTCATTTGGTGATGTGAAGGTCCAGAGGGTTGCCGACAGAGACTTCATCACCGTGAGATTGGCAATATAAAGTGACAGAACCTATTTACTAGGTGATTCTCGGGCTCATTCTTCAACCTAATTAAGAAATACCACCCACCAAGTGCTTGAAAAGTTTATTTTCATTGATGACAGGACTTTCTACACCTATTCTCTGTTGGAAACTTCTAATAGTAAGGAGTCAGCCACTAATTTAGCATTAAATTATTACTGCTGACCTGTATATCTAAGAGCTAACATATGTATTCTCCGGAAGTGTAGAATGATATGCCTTAGCCTGTTACAGTCTCCTGGGTAGAAATGAATCATCACACGAACATGGCTATGAAAAATGAAAGCTTGGATTTAAATGGGTGCGAAGCTGGAGGAGAAACACTTGGAAGCTCCTTGTTAGAATTGTGCCAACAGAAGGTTATTTTTCTGCCTATGGTGAAGTCTACTATCGTCCTACGTATATTAAAACCATTTTTGTCAGAAATTATAATCCCATAGGCACATCAAAAAATTACTCTTTAAAGTGAGAAACAATTTGTGGAGGGTCTGATTGTGCCCACCAGCTCATATTTTCCTCATATTCCCAGAGTGTCTGTCAAAGCTGTATTTCTTCACGTGGCCCAAGTGATCTGTTTGCTGAAACTGCAATTTAGTACCTACCAGTTAGTCTGAAGTGACAGAAACTGTCCATCACAGTGCTGTTAAGGCAAATGTTTTTCTGGGAACATACAAATCTCTCAGGTAAGCAGAGAGATGTAAACAAATGTGCCCCCAAGCCACATAAATGCCATGTTCAGAACTCGTACTTTGAGGGGGTAATCCTGAGGACGCCAGTTGGCTTCAAAGAAAATGCATGAGAGGAAATATTGGGGCAGTCTGTCTGGTTGTCTGTGCTCATTCAGAGCATCCCAATATAGCTAGTGATCCTGAACATCTCAGATTTAATTTCAGCTACAGTTACAGAATGGTGTAACTTCATCATTGTCCTTCAAATTATAAAAAAATAATCACCGAGGCCATCATTCAAAAAGGAAGTCCCGTTTTCTATCTTGCTTTACACACTCGCTTTTCCAGCTTCGATTTCACTTATGAAAAAGTAAAGAAATTGAGCACTCTTTACATCAGAACAACTTCACTAGGGTGCATGAAACTTAACTCAATAGCTTTCCTATTATTGATGCAACTGTCACCATCAATGGGGAAAGGAAAGAGAGGAAGATGAGGGGGGATGGGGGCTGGGGTGTAGAAACGTGTGTGAGAGAGTACATTGTCTATAACCTTCACTAGCATAAATATTCTTCTCACTTTTTCCCTGCTGCTTGAAGACTTGTTTTCATCTCAACTACAGAGTATTTCAAAGAATCTAATGTGATCTGACAGCCAGTCTTAAATTTTGTCACTCTATATAAAAGGAAAAAAAAAAGCCCACAGACATTATATTACATTATATTATATTGTACTTTTCTCATCTTCTGTTCAAATCTAATATATAACACAAGCATTGACTGAAAAGACTGCTTAATAATGCCTACAATCTTTCTTGAAATGTGTCCTTTAGTAATGACTTGGTATTTCCGGGAATCACTGGGCCCCTTTCCCGTTTTTTACAGCATATTTTCAGACAACAAACTCCCTGTCATGTGAAGGGATCACTCGAAGCATTCGGCAAGGTGCCACACAAACGCCCGTAAACGCCCCATGGCGTGCTGGAGTCACTCCCCCTGAACTGCCTGAGGGGAGAATGATTCCATAAAGCAAAAATCTCTGCGGAATGTGCCCCGCTTTCAATACTACAGGTTTTTATTTCCAGAATCGAGAAGAAAGCACTTCAAAGGATGTGGAGCACACCGACAGTCATTGCTCCTCTTGAGCACTGTACCTGAAAACATGAACAGTTCAAGAGCAAAGTTTGACAAGTGGCTGAGAGAACAGCAAAGTCTCCCTTGGCTCATGACAACCTTATAAATATTTTGGTCTCATGTCAAAGTCTAAGAATTATCCTAACTTCTTGAGCACACTACATAGTCTAAATAGTAAAAGGCACGATTTTAAAACTCCCATTCCTTCTTTAAAGCTCTGCCTTTTTAATGGAACCAAACACCATGAAGACTGACCAGACAAACAAACTTTAAAAACGCTGAAGATGGATCTATTTTCAGAAGTACTTAGGTAGGGTAGTCCATGGCATTGCCACACACCTACAAGCCTGGGATGCTTTTGCAACCTGCCATTCCGCCACACATACGTCTATGTACATACTCAAGTCATACACTCAAAACTCTCTTAAAGAATTACGATCAACTGGGATCTAGGCTATGTGTGCACTGTACACTTCATTGTGTGCAAAGAAACCGAACAGTATAAAACAGCTCAAGTATCTGAAGCAGAGTCATTTATTGTTTCTTGAACTTTCAGACATTTTGGAAAACATTACCTCTATCAACTGTAATATGTATTTTATAATTTTATTTTACTATCTGATTTTAAAAGCATTTTAAAAAATTATACAGATTTTTACGTTGGACCTTTCTGGAATGGATTCTACAATCACAACAACTCTCTTTTGGCAGAAAATGCTACTACATGCAGAAGATGTGAAGCTAGGCTAATACCAAGGGTTCTGAACATGATACTTGCATGTAATGTGCATTTAAAGCCAGACTAAAGCATGAGGAAGAGATCTACAAATTAAACACCCTTTTCACTAATATCGAATAACAAATAACTTTCCTATCATAACCAGTCTTTGTTACCTAGGGTGCCAGTTCATGAAAACATTGCCCTGCGCTAATCAGTTTTGAACATTCCTCTTCCAAAGAGCCGTTTTGATTAATGCCAAGTACTGGTAAGAGCTGTCATAACACCACATACTAATTTCACAAATAGTCTTGTTCCTAAAAAACCTCAAAGGCAGCATTATGAAACTGCATCACTGTTTTGGAAAAGCTACAGCACAAAATACAAACTGTTTACTGCATAGAACACACTCTTCTGAATGCAGTTTTGTCTCCTAGATAAGCTGTTTGCCAGCTCAGTATTTTGCCTGCAGCAGATCTTCAGATCTGCTAAAATAACTTATTTTAAACATATTTTCTTTCAGACTGCCTGCAGTGATATATCTCATCTGCAATAAAGACGGAAATAAATCTTAAAAATTAACCAATTACATGCTGTTGCTGACACACAGGACTAGATTCTAACTGGTGGCCATTCAGGTTTCCTCCGCGATGCACGTTAGGTGTTAAACTGCAGGCCAGAGGTCACCTGCAGTCAGTTCTGGGGCACTCCAGTGTTTGTGCTTAGGTTTGATTTCCACAAAAACCATGGCACATACAATAGGACACAGACTGGACGCAGCTGGAGAGCATCCTTCCCAGGAAGGCATGTTTTTTTCCACATAACCTTTTTCTTCCCATATGCTAACCCCACCATCCACCTCTGACTCTCCCGTCGGCAGGGATTCCGATGTTTCGAGAAGCTTGGATTGGCTACTAAGTTCAGAAGAGGAACTGCTTAGATAAATGCCACTCCTCCTGCTATCTGTTGCTGGAAGGCCTCCTCAGGGCTTTACGTACCTATTTTGGGTTGTGTTTCAGAGGATACAGGAAGCATTAACTGTTCATACATTCCTTCATTCTTTCTCCAAGAAACTGCACCTTAATACTACCCTCTTCTCAACCTTTCCCTTCCCTTCATACAAAAAAAACCTACTTATCCCTCTAACCCCAACCCAAATGAATCTTCAAGATCCCTTCATATTTCAACTCTCCCTAAGAACAGAAAGCGAGGAAAATAAATGGCTTCTGTTTTGGATCTGTTTTTACACTTTGCTTATATTAAAAATAATTTAAAAAATAACCCAAAACTTCCCTATGAAAAATCATCTGAAAGTCAGTATTTCAATATGCATTAGCAAAACATTTTAGTATGCCCAGCATTAAGAGAGTTTAATGAGGTGCCTACAAAAACTCAGTTTTCTTTTATGAGTTTGTAACTATAACCTCGGTACTTTATACACATATATATATACTCAGACACATTATGGGACACCACAACTGTAAACAGAAGGTAAGAAAAAACCCACCCCAACAAACCTGATCTAAGGTAGTCAAAGTTTATTCACTTAAGTAATGAGTCAACATAATTTGTCAGTATCTGAAGAGCACAGTAATTCTTGTCACTTCAGCTTATTAGTCTGCCAGTCAGGCTTATTTTCCACTAGCAATGGCAACAACTGGATTTGGAATGTATTTCTTTTTCTTTGATAGCTCTACACAGGCACTTGGACACTGACATAATTGTAAGGAACAAAGAATTAAATATCCAGATTGTATGTTTAAACGAAGAAGTGACATTAAGACTTATTTTTGTGTGAGGAATACCAGGCATTAAACTGTCTTACTAGAGAGAAAGAATCATTTAGTCTTACAAAAGGTCAGTCAAATGCTACAAGAAATATGCTAAGTTAGATCTTGCTTGCAAGCACGGAAAGCATTTTAATAAAAAGAATATAAGCCATAACAAAAGGAATAAGAACAACTTGGCAAAATAGCACACATTTTGAATATATAATTTATACAATTAAACTTGTGATTTTAAAAATATTTCACAAAGTCATTCTTTGGGGCTGTTTCGATAGTTCATGTAAAATGTACTCTCTTCACCAACATAAAGCCAGAAAACAAGCTAAATGTGTCAAGTAAATTATGCAGAGTGATCCAGTCACTTGTGGTGAGATCCAAAAGATACTTAAAGGTTGTGACATTGAGCATGGTAACAGATGCTGAGCACCCAGCTCCTGCAGCAGAAATCACAGCCCTAGCTTGGGCACCTGAAGTCATCATAAAGAGGGTGGAGAAAAAGAAGTTGCCTGAAAGTAGAACAGGCTGAGAAAAGGAACCCCTACGCAACCTGTGTGGAACACTCACGGGAAAAGACTGTCTTAAATCTTTTTCATCTCTGGTGACGAAACCGGATGGCAGAGACATCCAAACCTCCTAAGATTGCAACCCACATTGTCCAACAGCTGCTGTTACAGATTACGACTGTCAGACTGACACTCCTTTTGTTTATTGTATTTAGGCATCTAAACCACCAGACACTTAAGACTCCACACACTTCATGTTCTTTTCAAAAAGAAAATTATATTCAACTAAAATTCTGGATTGGAAGAATACAAAGCCCCTTATCCTTTAGCCATCTGCTTACCTTGTCACTTATCTCTCATCCTGTCTTCCTTATTTCCTTGGGTCTCTAATGATTTCTACTGTGAGTACATGAAAGCAGGCAAAAACTAAGGGCTAACCATTCAACGGCTTGTATTCTCTACTAAACTGCTAATAGCGAATGCTAACTCAGGTATTTTGATCAGCCTACTGGTTTATATGAGCGCAAATACCACATGTAACCACCACAATAATCACAGATATCTGTCTAAAATACAACACTTAAAATAAGGTCAGTGTGTCAAATAATAGATTAATTTACACATTGATAAAATATTGCTGGGTTGCAAAAATATTCCTGTTCTCTCTCTTATCTGAATACCAGAAAAATAAGAAAGGAAAGACATAAAAACCTAACGGAATAAAGCTTTGTGTTGTCATTTTAAAATCTGCAACTACCTGAATCCTTTCTAAAAGAAAATAAATAATAAAATGTGTAAGCTATTATATTATTTATTTCACAGGTTTAAAATTGTAAGTGTGAATACAATTTCATTCTTCTTAAAAAAAATGAACTGCCAGATAAACACTGGGTGTGTTTAAGAGAGATACAGTGCAGTATTATTATCTGAAATGTGAAAAAGTGAATTATTAATCTACAGGGTAGTTTGTTTCATAACCATGATAAAAGACTATTTTTAAAAATTAAATTATTAGACTTCTGCAGAAATTAGCTTAATATATCATACCACAGGAACAATACAGTCAAGCCACAGTATTTTAGAAAAAAATTGCAAGTGAATCTATAATTCTCAAACTGTGGCAAAAAAAAAATTGAGCAGGCTGAACTGAAAAATATATCTGACATGTCTTAGATCAGAAATATTTGGAGATATAAATTGTATTCTAACATGACCAGGTTTTGTTGGCAAACCTTGCAACAAGTCGACTAATGCTCCAGCTGGTATCAGTGATAGAGTCCTCACTGATTCCATGGAACTGCTCCAATTCAGGGAAGCAAAACACTTTCCTAGCCCAGGGAAATATCTTAAATTCTTCCACAACCATACACAAAAATAGAAGGAAAGAAATGGAAGAGAAAACCATGACTCCCTTTGCTTTTCTTTGCATACTTAATGAAGTAATTTCTCCCAGATCTCCTTCCAAGTGAATTTAATGGGAAGAATACTCAGCAAAACCGGTAAATATTTAATGAAGTTCACAGAAAGCAAAATTACACACAATTCTAAAATCCACCACATAAATCCCATGTCCAAAAAGGATATCCCTTGTCATTCTCCAACACAGAAAAGATAACCAGAGATTGTAACCGTAAGAATCTTGGAAAACAATCACGCTATTACTAGCATTATAATTACTTACGCTCTTCTGAGAATGGTAAAATTCTGATGCCTGAAAGAAATTATGGATTAAGGAAAGGAGGGATAAAACAAAAAAAAAAACCCAAAAGGAGGAAAGAGAGAGAGAGGGGGAGAGAGAGAGATACAAAGACAGAAAAACAAACCAACGTATCATATAAGCCAGCAGAGTCAACATAATGATTTATTTCATAGCTTTCCCTGGCAAGAGCGACTTCTTTTAACACCCTCAGGTTTTGAAATTGATGACTTTCTCCACTGCTAACTGCTGTCAACCAAGACTCAATAATTTAGCACTGGTTTGTCATATAACTCTGACAAGTAACGTCTGATCTTCATCATCCCATCACAGGATGCCACGCAACATGATGAATTGGCAACAATACGCTAAGATGTTAAGAAATGACAAACACTTCTCTCTGTCTCAAGTCCAAAGGACCTGTAACATGATAGTGCACAAGAAGATGTAAAGTAAAAATACAGAAAAAAGAAAACAGCTACAGAATCAACTCATAGTTTGACAACAGAGACAGGACCATTTCCTCCAACACAGGGCTGTATATCACATGGAAGTACAACTCTGCACAGGATCAAAAATAATATATGTGAGAAAGTTCTGGAGGTTCGATCTGATGGGATATGTTTGTTCGTCCAGTCCAAATTGTTCTGTTTTCTGACTTATGGCTGTTAAAGCCAAAAGGTGAGAAAAAAATAAACCTGACTCCAGAAAACTCTTGACAATTTCACTAAGAGCCACCTAACCAAAAGGTAGGAAATACGTTGTGCTGGGTGCAGGGAATACAGAGTCACTGCTTTTTTTTCTACTTATTTCGATATATACTAAAGTGTTCTCCACTGGTAATGCCAATGCATTTGGAGCTTCCCCGCATCATTTCCTAGTTTCTAGATCTCTTTAACCCCCTCCGTAAAACACCATGCATTGCAGAAGAAAGTCTTCTCCATTATTAAATCTTTGGTGCTTTTTTTTTTTTCCAATTTCTAAAAAGCCTATTTCCATAGCTGGATTTTAGGATTCCAGGATTAGAAAAGCACCTATTTCACTGAGCTACATTTTACGCTGTTGTGGCTTTGCAAGATAACAGTCTGTTCAAGAGGTACAAGAGGCAATGACAAGACTTTTCTCCAAATTATTGTGGCAGATTAGGTTTTCTGCTTGAGTATTTCTATTTCGTAGTCTACATTCAGTGCCTCTATCTAATTATTCAAGCAACTGATGCATATTGTGCAACAGAGGTGTACACCTCCACGAATCATTAGTTACATACATACACCCTAACACATAGAGCGCTCAAAATTAATTTAAAAAAATTGTTAAAAGACATGCCATTTTATGTGTGATGGCAGCATCACAGTAAACCGCATTAAACTGGCATTCAAATGGATGTATTAAAAACAGATCAACATGCAGAATTGCCTGACTGGATGCTTACAGTGCTTCTGTAGAGCTAATCCAGCCGAGACAGAAAATTATTATTCATTTCATCTGAGCAGCTAAGCATAAGGTAATATAATGAGGAGGCTCAGTTAGCAGGCTACTTAACATTTTTTCCTTGAAGCACTGAAACCCATATTAAATTTCTGTACTAAGAGACTTTAGAAAAAAATCTAACTCTAAATCTAAGCACCTTATGATTAACTGGTGCTTGCTAGGGAAGGCACTGTAAAACCATCAATCGCACTGGCACAGCAGAGTAAGGCTTTAACAAACAAACAAAAGAATCCTGCAGCGAGAGCAACCACACTTAGTTGAGATCTGCGTGCAAAGGCAAAGGGCAAATACAATTTTCTCCTATTCTTTTCATGCAACAACACCAACTGGTTTTTATGATGCTACTGCTTGCTTGTGTGGCATAATAGTGTTGACCTAAGGCCTCACTTTTTAGAAGTGTGGAATTCTTGCAGCAAAGGCTGTCTTCTTCACTAAGTCCTTTTGGGCAACATATTAATTCACTGTTACTGTATAAGGCACGGCTCACAGACAGGAGGAGTTGGTGAAGGGTCTAGACTAGCAGGAAGATAATGGAAAACACAGATTAGTTGACTGGAAATTTAATTCATAATGAACCGTCTTCAACTTTCAGCTAAGGATTTAATCTCAGTCAGGACAGCTCCTCCACTGAAGTATCCTGATATACTCTCTCTCACTTGTGTGTATTCACACCATTACAGAATTTGAAATGGTATATATATCACTGATATTGAAACATTTTCCGTGTTAGAGATTTCCTCGGAAATGCATTTACTGTAATGCTGGACTAACTCTACCAGCTCTCCAGCACCCCACAGATCAGCCTCCAACAAAGCCAGCCTGGGGCTGCTGAAGGTTTTGATTGTCCACCCACTTTTGATTAGATACCTGCAAAATGAAGCAATTTTGCTCAACAGCTGGAGGAAATTTGCATGAGCAAAATACTAATTTTGTATGGTCACCTGCAATTTGAGAGGAAGTAAACAAGAGAGAGGAGGAAGAGATCACAAAGCATCGCACCTTGATCATCTGAAACTCTAAGAATTCAGCTGCCTGTTCCTACCTTTCCAAAACAATAAAATTCTGGCATAAGATGATTTTCTATTCAAGACTCCCACTGGCACTTTGTGTCTCAGTACTTGCCAGGAACACCAGCAAAAGGAAAATATTGCCTCATGACGTTTTGGCTTTTCCAATCGTCAGCCCGGCTAGGAATCATCACAATGCATCACAGAGCAGTCTTAGGTTTTCCAAAGAGTAAGATTTACCCATGTTTCTCAGAAACATACAACAGAGATAGGACATTCATTCTGCCACCCTAAACACCAGCTAAATAAAAGCATCTAGTGCCATGACAAGCAACTCCTCAAACCGGATACGAAAGCAGATGAAAAAGAGAGTTCAGTTAATTAAACCAGTCCATCTTTACCATCCAAATCCTCAATAGCTGTGCCAAGTTCACACTGACTGTAGCAGGCTAAACTCTCAGGCAGGGCTCAGTCATCACATGCACTTCAGGATAAAAAGAAAAAAGGAAGAAAGGAAAAAAAGGAAAAAGAAAAAAAAAGGAGAAAAAAAGGCAGGGGGAAGAAAAAAGAAAAAGAAAGGCAGACCTGTTAAATACCAATTTGACTTTATAAAGGAATTATCATTTCTAAGCAGGACAAGAATCTGTAATTGCATTATCTGCTACACAACAGTATCCAGGTTTGCATTTGCCTTGTTCTTTCTGCAGTGAGCAGGCAAACTTTGACGCTTCAGTGACAGGCTCATAAATAGTGCCTGATGGACTGCAGAAGGTATTTCTACTGTACTGGAAAATTACATAAATCAAATGCTCAGCGACTGCCACTTTCCAGCTAAATGCTATTATAAATAACTGTTTGTATGGCCTTATCATTTTATTCTACCTGTCAGCTACTGATAAAGATTCACTCCCTAAATCACAGTAATTTCCTTTTAGCTGTCAGAAAGGAGATTTAATACGGTGATAAAGAAATAGATTAAAAAAGTGTGCTTTACTTTTAAAGACTTGTATAATTTTGTGTAGTTGTTTCAGAAGCACTGTGCTTTCATTTTTTAGTTCACGTCCAAAAAATGACACCAATTTATTGTGACATATGATATTCTCTTCAAAAAGTTTGATATAAATAACTTGATAAAGTTTCTTCTCCCCACTCAAACTTACCACAAAAACTTTATCTCAGAAATAATGTCTATTATCAGGCTGCTTTCAGATTTTTTAAAGTAGACTCACAGAATCAGAGACTTGTAATTTTACCGGAATTAGCATTCAAAGCTGAATATCCATCCTTATCGTTTATATTATCACACAGATCATCTTCACGCAATTTTTTCTGAGTACCAGGAAACAGATTCTGTCAGAGACACAAGGATTCAGACATTCGCATCTAATATCACAACAGTATTAATTGTCCGCAGTAATGTCTGAATGGCAGAATTAACATATAAATTGGGGGGGCGGGGAGGGGGAGGAGGGGGTAAAAATTAGGTAGGCCAGTCCGCAGTAATGAATGAAGGTAAGAAGTAACATATAACTTGGGGGGGCGGGGAGGGGGAGGAGGGGGTAAAAATTAGGTAGGCCATGTAAAAACTGATTTTAAGAAATTACGTCCTGCTCACTAGTGTAGTTTCACTTCTGCATTCTCACATGCCATCATGCAGATGGCAACAATTGATAGTGTAGAAGGTGGCAATTCTTTCATCCTTCAAAATAATACTATTTTAAAATGTAAAAATTATTTTCAAAGCAAAACTGTGGAAAAATGAATTAGAGTACGAACTTTAAATTGCAAACAGAAAGAGGAGACCCTTCAAACTGTGGTTACCAAAGATTAATATACACAAATATTGTGTTAGTCAAGACTTTGAAACAGAGGAAGTGATGATATATTTCTGCACATGAATAATACCTTTGAGCCACACTGAAACAGCACGTCTAATTATCAAAGTCAACAAATTTTCTTCAGGAGCTTTGCTGCTTATGTTTGCTACAAATTTTACAGAGATTAATTTTCAAAACCAGATTTTTTTTAATGTGGCAATATCCCCAGGGGTATGCAGTCATCAGTTTGCATAATGATACTTCAGTAGATAAGAGAATAGCTCTGAAGAGTCTTACAAAGAAATACAGCCCATCCTTCAAAAAAAATGCACATACAAGAAAATAAAAAATTTAATCCAGAATATATTAATCTTTATCTCCTCATCTTTTTGAGGGATGAAAATAAATTTTCTACCACAAATGTTACTTTCAGTTTTTCAGTGAATAAAATGGTCCTCCTGTGGAATTCTCAGAATGAAAACATTCATTCTCCCAAAACACAAGTTTTTGTGCCTGGCTTCATGCTTAGAAATGAAAATAGTTCAATGCTACTGTGGCAGACACACACCAGTGATGCCTTGTGCCACTCCCGATGGAAGTTCTGGGGTGTTAGAAGTGGCTATTTCATATTAGCTTCTTTTCAAATCTCATTTTTTTCCCCCAAACATCACACATGATACATGAAAACACAGTTATCCATTGGTTTTCACATCTGCACTTGGAAATGAAGGACAACGGGTTTCAACATGCACCCTCGTTCTCAGTAATTCATTATACCTCATGCAGGTTTATAAATCACCTTCTCTTGCAACATCTTCCTTCACTTCAGATATATTCCCCCTTCTTACAGCCAGGAGGTGATGTATGGCAGGGGGCAGCCAGGCAAACTGGGTTTACGAGGACATTTTCACTACCGACTTCCCAGGTGAACCATTTCAGTCATGAAAGAAGAACGTAAAATGAACTGACTGACAGATCCCAACAGACAGAGGTAAGGGCAACATATGTCTTCCCAACCTTTACTTGCTTAAACTGTTTTTTGTCCTTCAAGCACCTTTCAGTTTTGCAGGATACAGAGCTCTTACAAAACTTTTTCCTTTGACAAATTATCTTCTTTCTAGGGGTGGGGTCAGTGTTTTTGTTGGCCCCGCGATGCTGAGAAAAACATATTGGTGTGACTTCTAGTGTTTTTTAAAGAAAGGTTTTCATCACGCAGGAGTTACCAGTCATCAATTTAACCAAGTAGATACCACGGACCATATCTGAAGAGGCAATCTTTTAGAGTATAGAATTTATTAGTATTTTTTATTGATGGCACCAACATAAACTTGAGCTTGGGCATGAAAATAAAAATCAAATGTTACAACAGCTCTTTGTTTTCATTGTCCTTATAAAACTATTCAGATTTAGTATTTAGGCATTTGTGGTGATGAGTATGACTCCCACTGGACTTAACTGACTTCACAGACCTGACGAGTAAGTGAAAAAAATATGTGTAGATATAAGGTATGTTTATTAAAGATTTTCTTAGCAGTCCAAGGAACAGTGCTTTGAATTCTGTTCTAGAGTCTGTCAGCAAACTCTAATATTTTAGTCATTTCTATCCAACAGTCATAATAACATTTTTCTAAGCAGAAAATAAATTGCAGATTTAAACCAGACCTTTCTCTGAGAACAAAGGGCATAACAAAAAGAGCCAAAACTGGATGGATGTCAACAATACTGTTTGTTGCTTTTCTTTCAGTTTTCTGGATATTTACTAAATTTCTAAGAATTAAAAGAAAGAAGTGTGCCTTGATACTTTTCCACAGTAAAATCAATTAAAAGTCTTACGTCAATCTCATTGTTGCTTTTCAGAACAATAACCAGGTTTTCCGTACTTTGCAGTGATTCCTTTCCTCCTAATGCTAAAAAACTTCTGAATTTGATGCTGTAGCAATTTTCTGTATTATAATAGTGTACCGCAAGAAGCATATGATTTCCCATAACATGAAATTACTGTATTTTATTAAAAAATTAAGAATCACTCTCCCAAAAGCATAAAAGCTTCTCGTGCCATCAAAGGAATACAGACATAATTATAATGCTCCTGTAAACAAATATTTTGGTCAGATTTGTTTTCTAATACTTCAAGGATAATCTGACATTTGAAACAACCCATTCAAAATGGCTGTCTCTGACTTTGCCTTGCCTGCCGCTAAATGACAGAGCGTACGTCCATACCATAACCTGTTGGGAAAGGTCTTTTCGAGACAACATGTTAAAGAACATATAACTGCTGCACTCGTACAGCATTTTAAGATTTCTAGTGCCAGGGTGAGGCTTACTGCCTTCTTCAAGTTTGAGTACCCAGAGGTTGATTCAAATAAAAGCTATCATGATGTCAGATTATTAAAAGGAAGAAAGACAGTGAAACAGATTTAAAACAATAAATTTTAAAAAGCCAGGTAATCCTCAAGTTGAGTGTATCCATTTGTCATTAGTAAGGCATAGGTACTGTGGTCTATTTAAATGTTAATGAAATATAAATAATCTGCTGGTCTCAAAGCGTGAGCTAAGGAGCAGTAACTGCACAACAGCTGCTGCAGCTCACCAAAAGTGCTCACATCAGCACCTCAGACAACATCTGAAATCTGTCTTCAAAAAACCTGAATGAAATACTAATGACTTCTTCATGTAATTCATTTCAGAGGAATTATTTTTGCTTAAGACAGAGGTGAGAGGTCCAAGTGATGGCAACAAAAGTTGAAGAGTTTCATGGAGCAAAAGGAGATTTTTTCATCTACTGTTTTGTTAGATAAAAGAAACTCATGCCAGAAGTATTAATGTTAGACACACAAAAGCTTTACTCCTCTTCCATAGCATCACAGTCTAACAGTGCCTTGGGCAAAGACAAGATTTAAGCTTGCTCCCCATTTAAAACCTGATGGTTATGCACGAACGTCCTCCAGCCAGAAAGAAGGCTTTCATCTTGTTGCAGTCCAGGTGGGGACAGTTAGGAAAGACAGGAAGGACTGGAATGGCATGTCAAATGTCACACACACAACATGCAGCAAGCTATGCTAAAGCTTCACAGGATGTACTGAGAATGGCACACACAGGGCCTTATCCACTGCAAGCAATTTAAAGGCCAATCCCGGTAACCTCCTGTTTTAATCGTTTCCTCAAAATGGAGATATTTCTCAGGAATGGCAGAGGTGTTACCTCAGCTCAGGCTGCATGCACACAGCCTCCTTCTCCTAGCTAGCGACTTAGGGGTTAGGCAACTCATCTGTTTGGGGGATCTAACATGGATACAGTTCAGGTGACCCAACGCAGGTGCTATGCTCCCTGACTTGTCTTGGATAAAGAAGATGCCATCCACATGGAAGGGATTCTGAACATCTTGCTTGAAGACCTGAGGTATCATAAATTAAGGAGAATGACTGTACTCAAAAATCTCCAACGCACGATGAGACAAACCTTTTTTCTCCTAAAATGTGGTCAGCTATTTCGCTTCACCACAAGCCAGACAAAAGTTGCATTCTCAAACTATCAAACCACTTATCCCCAACTGCTTATGCAAGAAGAGAGTAAAGAACATTTTGTGAAAATAAGCAGAGTATTCATTACCATGTCAACAAAGACAGACACAAAATTAAGTATAAATCACTCCAAAAAAAATTCAGCATTCAGTATTAATGCAGGTGTTCCTATGCACGCACAACCCCACATCAGCATGAATCTTAAAAACACACCTAATAACTAGAACAGTTTATAGATCCATCATTTCTAGGGACCTTCTAAGCAGCATGTAAATACGGGGCTGTTGTTTGAAGCTATTCATATCAGTGCTGTATCAGGAAAAATGATTTCCACTCCACACTAAAACCCATTTACTCCAAAGAAACACATCATTACTGCAAAGATGTAACGTTTTTCTTTAAGAAGTACCGCAAAACCATTCTTAAAAATGCAAAGCAACAGTACAGAAACTCTCCGCTAAACGTCAACAGAGACAAAGTCCATTTGACACAAACTGTGATTCCAAAGCTATAAGGGAAATGTTTTACTCTGCTGCTGAATAATTTGGCATCTCTTCAGCAAGAAAGAAAATTGCAGGGAATGAGTTGAGACACTAGGTAATCAGTATGACAGTCACATTTACCCCTTTCAAATAACACAAACGAAAATTAAACAAACTACCGCGTTACAAAGAGAGTGTCAAAATCATTCAAAACTTCAGATTCTTTGGTGTTCTACAACCAGGGTAGTTCTTATATCCTAAACAGAAGCGGTAATTCCATTTACTACAGACATAGCGCATGAATGTTTGTAAACTCCCTGATACTGGGTGGGCACATGAATGAACACTGGCATTTGTCACACAGGAAATCTGCACTTCTGTGTTCAGAAAAGAAATCAAATACTGGTTTTGAACTATTTGTCAGGAATTTTCCAGCAACCTCTGTATTTGGAAAAAAAAAAAAAGCTCTTTTCAGCTCCTTGACTGCGATTATTACTCACATCCGACAGTGTGGGTGGAGGGCATCCATTGTCAGAAATACGGTCACCGTTTCAAAGAATCTGATTTTTAATTAGAACAGGTCAAACACTTGGCCGGCATACATAAATTCATGCTGCCTGTGCTGGTGTTGAAACTATTCTCCATCCAGCAAAAACATTTTTCCAAAAGAATCCAGGAACTTCCTAATGGAATAACAAATACGAAGAGCACTGCACCGCTTGGCTCACTGTCGAACTGCGATCACCTTTAGGCTGAAACTGATAGACTAAGCAAGAGCAAAGCAACTCGCGCCAGGGATTCAGGATGGGGAGCATGGAATGTCACATCGAAACAGCAGGAAGAGCAAGGTAGTCACTGTGAAATTAAACAAAATGAAATTTGGCCAAGACAGGAGAGTTCTTCCTCAAAAGCACTGTGGGACCTTTAATGACCACAAATGGTCAGACTCATGATTTTATACCTTGTTCAAAACCAAGCACTTCATGACTGAGCCCACAGAGGTTTCAGCTGTAAATAAGTTGTAGAATGACACCTGCTAAATGACCAGGATCAGTCTTATTTTTCTTTAGGAATGCCTTACTTAAGTACACATCCAATCAGAATTATTTAAAGTCAAACAGTATAGTATCTTTTGTCACTATGGCAAAAAAGCAGAAGAAAATCTTGTTTATATCGTGCTTTATATTACAAGTTACGTAGGACTAAAAAACATTGTTAGGTGATACACTCACTCCCAAATTCAAAGTACATTATGATGAAAAAGATTAAAAATAACAGAATATTACAGTCATCATTGAAGTTTTTCTACTTAATTTGGGGGAAACAAAGATATTTCAAACGTCTATGTTTTTTTTAATGTTTAAATGATATCTTTCATCTTTTGAATACGTTATTAGGCTCTTTTAATCTTTTTTATTTTGCTTCTTTTTAAGCTTTCATCCCCATGCAGGGAGGCAATTAAGATGAGCTTTTTTGTGTGTGCAACCGCAAATAGATAGGTTTAATGAGAGTCTCTCACTTACACCGTTAGTTTTTCTGATTCAAGAACGCACTAGCCTTCACATCGAGCAATATCTATGGATCATTAAAAGAATACCCATCACACCTACTTCTGTAGAGAAAAGGCAAGAAAAGAGGCAATATCCGTGTTTTAATTTCACTCTATATAAAGTCTCAGAAAACCCCAAAAGCTTCCCTAACCTTTCCTATGAAAGGAGCTAATAAGGAAAGTAATCACAGACATGATGGGTATGAAGCTTCCATTTATTTTCCTTAAGTATGGTGAAAATACATTTTATCCAGCGCTCTAAAAGCCAGAAACAGACTTTTAGCTTTTTACCTCTCAACCTGCAATCCAGCCTCAGACTTTGACTCCTCTCTTTGCAAATAAATGAAGCGCATTAGACTAAAACATTAGTCCTTTGGTTAAAGAACAAATCATCCTGAAAACAGGATTGAATTGTGTGGGGTTTTTTTCCTCCCTCTCTCCCTGAGACACAATCAGATTCCTTGACAGGTCATCACAGGAGACTGAATTCTGGATGCTCATGATAAAGCTTCAGTGCCTGTTCTGAAAGGATGATAACAGGCAATTCCCGAGGACAGACAGATTCCAAAAATCTTACTATGTTATCATGAATGAAGACAAAATACTTCCTGTATGATCACTGTACACTGCAGAAACAGCACCTTCAGTGCATTTCCAGTATACCAGAGTAGACTGGAAATCCCTTTTTGCAATATGTCACGCTGACAAGAAAGCTGAAGGCACATTTAACCAACGAACCAGTGTTCCAAACTCCATCCACACTCGGCAGGTAATTTCAGTGCCATAGTCAGCACAGAAATTTGAATGTGATCACCAAATAGTTTAAGGATGTACAAATACACTTGTGAGTACAGTGAAAAGGTGTCAGTATTTTCCATAGAACCTCACCTGTTTTAATCACTGCACATTAATTCATGCAGAAAATACAGTCAGTTAATCGACCATCTCTTTCTCCAAGATAACATATTTTTTAATAAGTCTGCCTTAACAAAACTTTCCTCCCTCCTTTGTCCACATTGTGGGGTTTTTGGCATTCTTAGCAGTATTTCACAGGTGTATTTCCATCATTTACCAGCAGTCCTGGCTAACCAGGGAGTTACCAGTTGACTGGACGTTAGCCAATGGGATGCCCATCTACAAGAATGGCCAGAAGGAGGACCCAGGGAATTACAGATCTGTCAGTCTGACCTCAGTGCCAGAGAAAGTCACGGAGCAGAACAAATCGAGTGCCATCACATCACATATAGATGACAACCAGGTGATCAGGCCCAGTCAGCATGGCTTGATGAAAGGCAGGTCCTGTTTGGCCAGCTAGATCTCCTTCTATGACAAGGTGACCCACTTAGCGGATGACAGAAGATCTGTGGACGTTGTCTACCTAGACTTTGACACTGCTTCCCCCAGCATTCTCCTGGAGAAACTAGTTGTCATGGTTTGGATGAGTGTACTCCTCGATGGACAAAAAACTGGCTGGATGGCCAGGCCCAGAGAGTCATGGTGAATGGAGTTAAATGCAGTTGGTGACTGGTCACCAGTGGTGTTCCTCAGGGCTCAGTATCGGGGCCTGTTCTCTTTAACATCTTTATCAAAGATCTGGATGAGGGGATTGAGTGCACCCTCAGTAAGTTCACAGATGACACCAAGTTAGTCGGATGTGTCCATGTGCTTGAAGGTCAGGAAGCACTACAAAGGGACCTGGAGAGGCTGGATCAATGGGCAGAGACCAACGGTATGTGATTCAACAAGGTCTAGTGCCAACTTCTGCACTTGGGTCTCAACAACCCCATGCAATTCTACAGGCCCGGGAAAGAGCGGCTGGAAAGCTGCACAGCAGAAAAGGACCTGGCAGTGTTGATTGAGGGTTGGCTGAGTATGACCCAGCAGTGTGTCCAAGAGGACAAGAAGGTCAATGGAATACTGGCTTGTATCAGAAA